>NW_018021178.1:0-1129 GCF_002006095.1 Pseudomyrmex gracilis
ATTCGGAATAAATATTTGCATTATTTTAATCTTTCGAGCGCACTTATCTGGCAGAGTACACAATTTGCATCATAGATTCGCTAATTGAAGTTATACATTTTCGAATTAATCGATTTCAATCTAGTTTTTTTCTCTAAAAAAAAACAAAAAATCTAACGATGATAATATAAAAGCTGATAAAAAAAATAAGAGTGAAAAAGTGAGTTATATTTTATTATATGTATATCGAGGCGACATCAAGGCAATTTAAAAACATGTATGATGCAAATTTGTTATAGTGCTCTCCAAAGATTAAGCCGGCGTCACACAATGTATGTTTTTAATGTCTGCTTCCTTACACGTTGACTAGTACACTTCCTCATTTACAATATGAAATGCTATCACACAATAGCATTGTAATATTTTCTTTTTACAGTTCAACTATATTGCACTACACACTCCTATAACTATTTTTATATACAAATTGATATTGGTATACAAATTGATTGTAAGGAAAGTGCGTATATTTCGAACACGACATAATGCATCGTAGCAAACATAGAATCATACATATCAGCGTGCCATGTACCCTTAGTACACCAAAAATATTTGTGCACTTAAGCAAGTACTGCAGCAAGCAAGATATGGATAATTATATAAACATACAACGTGTGACGANTAAAACAAGACAAAAAACGAACAAATGGAATTTATTGTGACAATAATACTATGAGCATTCAAAGTTCAGAAAAGTGTGACAGGTAGAGATCAGGACTCCGTGGTTCGTCAATCCCACAGTGTTTTATGACTCCAAACGTTCTCTACCTGCGTGTATGTGTGTGTATATCACAGCAGAGATTAGGACCCCGTGGTTCGTCACTCCCACAGTATTTAAAGACTTCAAACCCTCTCTGTCTGTGAGTGTCGGTTTGTGTGCATGTGTTTATGCATGTAGAGCAAACATGGAGAACTATGTAATTCCAATAAAAAAGAAATGTTGTTAGTAATATTCAGAATACAAAATTTTCAATTTTTATTGACGAAACATCAGATATTACTAATGACAAATGGATGACGTTTTTTGTTCGTTACGTGGATTTCGAAACTTTAAATGTTAGATCTCAATTAGTAAAATTAATTGATCTGGATG
>NW_018021178.1:2799-4299 GCF_002006095.1 Pseudomyrmex gracilis
ATATATACACATACATAAAAAAAACAAAAATAAAAGAAAGATATTTGATTTGTTGAACATTATTGTTATGTTATATGTATTTATGTTTACTGCGTTGAAGACGAAGAGGGACCTGAAATATCTGCAGGATATAATTTTAGAACGCTTTTATGGTTTGTGGCCGGATTTCTATATAATTTTGAAGTAGACATGAGGGATAAATGATTTTCATTTATCCTCATGTTTACAGCAGTTTCCCCCCTCGTCTGCAACGCAGATTTGAACACGCATGTAGCATTGACGGTGGTCGAAGAAAGTCTGTTTCTTTTTTTTGATTTCAGATCGGTTAATAAAGAAAATATTCTTTCAGGGTCGGCATTGGAATGTGTGTGGTAATGATCTAATAGCATTCAGTAGTGATTTCAAATTAGGATATTTTGCTATATTATTACATTGACGTTTTAAAATTTCTGTCCACATACTATCAAAATTTAATTTAGAAAGATTCTGTTTTTCCTCAATANTCACATCGTCATACAATGCAAGCCATTCTTCTTTTAACCCATTTTCATCAAACCCACTTAATCTTTTTGCGATGTAAGAAATATCACTAAACGATGTTTCTCTATTACTGTCTATTAAAGCTATGTGCGAATTAAAACTTTGTAATTTATACAAGAATATGTCGTGAATAGGTAACCTTGTTTTAATTTCTTCGGNGGCAGTTACATAAAATTGTAAATAGTTTTGTCTAATATTAAGAATAACATTTGTGCATGTCCTTGTTTCGCTAACTGATTAAGATATTCCTCACATTCTGATCCTAAGTAAATATCACTAATAGCTTTTTGATTATCCTGCTCAGAAAATGTTATATTTGTAAGCAAGTGTTTTAATGACTCCGGTTTCAAAAAGTTTTCAGAAATTTGCATTAGGAACTTAACTGATTTAGAATGTAAATAATGTATTCTTGTTTCTTTAGCTTGGAAGAAAGCATTATAAGCGTTAAAAAAATGTAAAACGTATCTTAAAAAAAGAAAATATGCTTTGAGATCTATATTGTTAAATAAAGTTAATAAATGTTCCNCAGAGTTTGTTTTTTCGCTCATGACCATTTCAGTGAGAAAATGTTTTATACTATCCCATGACTGAAGAAGTCTGTCAACACATGCATAACGCGATAGCCACCGAGTATCGCATAACTTTAAAAGTTTGCGATTAGTATCTTGGAAACATTCACAAAATTCTTTGAAAATAGCTGTACGCTTTGGACTGCTGTTAATAAAACTCGCAATTTTTTTGAGATACTCTTCACAAAATTGTGGAATTTTAGCGCATGCAGCGTGCGCGGCTAACGCGGCGGCATGACAAGGACATGCTAAAGTTATTAAATGTTTACATTTTTCTTCTAGTTTTTTTTGGAAAGATAAATGTTTCCCCGTCACTACCGATGCATTATCACACGATAAAGAAATAATATTTGTGAATGGAATTTGTAGTTTATACATTTCAGATTGAAAT
>NW_018021178.1:5079-6743 GCF_002006095.1 Pseudomyrmex gracilis
CTGTGTCGTCAGCAGGTACTTGGCGTATCCAAGCTTTATATCTGTCATCCCTGAGCCAAGCTTCCACAAACTTTCGCTTGGATGACACAGTTTTTGATCGTTCCATAGCGTAGATAAATTAAATAGAAACGATAAAATGCAAAAAATAGACGTAACAAATGTATACTTATATATACATATATACATATATGTATACGTATGTATACATATGCTATATATGTAATATATGTATATATATACGTGTATATATATGTATGTATATGTAGAAAAAGAAAGAGGAAAAATAATGACAGGGATAAAAATAAAGAGAGAAAAAAACTGTTATAAAGAAAAGCGGAAATGAAGAAAAAAGATAAATAAAATGAGAAAAAAATTTACAGAAATCAGAAAAATTGAAATTAGCAAGACTAGAAGTACCGTAAAAAAGCGACAAATCGGAAATGAAGAAAAAAGATAAATAAAATGAGAAAAAAATTTACAGAAATCAGAAAAATTGAACTTAGCAAGACTAGAAGTACCGTAAAGAAGCGAAAAATCCGTGCAAAAGCGTTTAAAATAACGTGGCGAGTAGCGACTAAGACGACGTTTCCTCGAAAACAGAAGCAGCGAAACACTTTTCCGCGTAATCATAATGTACCTATATATATCGCGAACGTGCCACTCATAAGAAACGCGAACAAACCCAAACAAACGCAGGCCCGTATTACATTACGAGAAAAATATCGCCTCAATGACAAGGGCACTGAATTAACATATTGCATACAAATATTATTATGATATATATTTTTGTAAATTTTGTTTTTAGTTACACTTAAAAACTGTAGTATTTAACGAGTATTTACTATTATAACCACTTCATTCTCCTAACATCGAATATATATCGGCGCTCACGTAATACTTCATAATACACATAATACACATAACAATATACACATATACTGTTTAAATGTAGAAAATTATTTTTTGAGCTACATATATGTAATGCTCACTCTACGGCAAAATGTACAATCGCGGCAGATATCTTCGTAAAAAAATATCACATTTGCGATCATACACATCATAAAAAAAGGGTTAAATAGAAAAATTAATCATCATTTTTGATTGCATATATATATACACACACACACACACACACACACACACACTATAAATTATACGACAAATCGTTTTTGAATCCGTTATAAAAAAGAAAATATTAGACTGGTTTCTATCGAAGACAACGTAGAAGCGATCACTGTCACTCTTTACGTCAGATAGTTGTTAATCAAATTAAAAAAAAAAAAAAGAAATTAAAAGGAATCTACATATTTCTATGTGTGTGATAGTCAAAAACAAGTTGATTATTGACATACAGAGTATAGTATGATCGCTGCACGTGTTATTAAATGAGACTGCATATATAAATGCATCAGTTTTCTTAATTAATAGAATTTGTTTAAGAACAAAAGCGACACAGCGAGATGCGTCTCAATAATCGATTAACTTAGAAATGTGTTCAACTAGTTAAGAAATTAAAAANTGTTATTGTAAAACTTGTGCAAATACGTTTATATATTTGTTAATTGTTATTTAACATATATTTGTTAATTGTATATATTTGTTTATTTTATTATATATTTTCTTATTTATTCTTTATACATCAATACTGTTATTTATACTGTTAT
>NW_018021178.1:7604-9002 GCF_002006095.1 Pseudomyrmex gracilis
GAGAGAGAGAGAGAGAAAGCGTACATTTATTCAGCGCTCTGGGATAAAATCCCCTCAAGCGCACAAGAATTTACAATTGTGCGTACATAAGAATAATCAAAACCAAAACACAAAAAAAAAATAATACAAAAATAGTATGATAAAATTAAGACAACGAGAAAATAAAATAAAATAAAATAAAATACAAATAAAAAATAAAAATAAAAATAAAAATACAAGATAAACAAAAAAGTTAACAGAGCAGAAACAGGTGCGTCCGATGATTAGCAATCAATTGCAGAAATGCTTGCCTTAATTATTAATTAAATATTCATAGAAGCAATACTTGAATTCGTTTATTGAGCGCGCATTTCGAATAGTTGACGGTATCCCATTCTAAAGCTTCGACGCAGTAAATTTAAAGGAATGTTTATACATTTCCGTCCTGCAAGATGGTAGATAGAAAATCATCTGCAGCTCTGGTTTCCCTGCATGACTCCGCTCTCCGAAAAGCTAAATCATTATACAATGGTTCAGGTTGTCGACTCTTGATGATATTGAACAGAAGGCACCCCACGAAAAAATTTCTTCTCGCATCCGCCTTAAGCCAATGCAATTTTTTATAAAAAGGCGTCATGTGCTCATATCTCTTGATGTTAAAAGCAAATCTAATGCAGGCATTCATAGCTCTGTACAGTTTTAGATTGAGTTCAGCAGTTACGTCGGTAAAGGCAGCACAACAGTAGTCCAGGTGCGGAAAGATAAGCGAAGTTATCAAATTCATCTTGAGTCTGTCAGAGAGTAAGTTCTTAGAAATTTTAAGCTGATATAACTGTGTACGCATCTTATGTATAACACTAATAATTTGTCTGTCCCATGATAAAGTTTTGGAGATACGTATTCCCAGATATGTAACACATGTAGAAAAAGATACATTAGCATCACTAACTTTGATATGAGGCAAATCATTGATGTCAATAGAATAAATGTATCGTGCAGTACCAAAAACAATAGCTTGTGTCTTATTAGAGTTGAGCAAAAGTTTGTTCCGAACCGTCCAATCAACAATACATTTAATGTCTTCATTAATACGTAAAATGCAATCACTCAAGTTCCTCATATCACTATGCAAATATATTTGCAGGTCGTCAGCATAGAAATTATACTTGCAATATTGTATTATTTTGCTAAGATCGGATATATAGATTGTAAACAGCAGTGGTCCCAAGACAGATCCTTGAGGAACACCCGCACTGACTTGGGCCGTAAAAGAAGTTAAATCCCTAGACTGATCACGCACTGCCTGCACTCTTTCCGTGAGATAGGAGACAATCCAGTTAAGTACTGATGAGGAAAAACGGGCGTGTTCCGTTTGACCACAGTACGATTCGACACCTATCGATTCGACACCAAATTATT
>NW_018021178.1:9591-13731 GCF_002006095.1 Pseudomyrmex gracilis
CGAATCGTACGGTGTCGAATAATTTGGTGTCGAATAAATCTGTGTCGAATCGAGCGGTGTCGAATCGTACTGTGGTCAATAGAGTATCACCCAGGAGAAACCCATCATTTTAAGTTTGTTTATGAGTATATTGTGCTGAACCCTGTCAAAAGCTTTAGAGAAGTCAAAGAATATTGAGACAGTGACTTTCCTGTTATCAGCAGCATACCTAATGTCTTCAAGCATTCTGATGACACACGTCTGAGTTGACGAGTTTTTCCTATACGCAAACTGGTAAGGATCTAATAAATTGTTTTCCGTCAAATATTTAATTATTTGGTCCGAGACTATCCTTTCAAGAGCCTTGGAGATAGTAGGCAAAATTGCAATGGGCCTGTAGTGTTGTACAGCAGTTAAATGTTCGATTTTCGGTATTGGAGTGATTAAGGCAGACTTCCAGATCTTAGGAACACTTCCATCCATCAATGAAAAGTTGTAGATGTTCTCAAATACAGGCATTAGATACGGTAGCACTATTTTTATTACTCCAGCAGAAATACCATCAGAACCAATAGCATTAGACGTAATTCTGGCAAAGGCCTTTGTAATAGTTGCAGGTAGCACATATTTAAAAAATAATTTGTTTTCGTTAAAGTCATCTTTCGAAGAGCAATTTGCATTAGTTGTTTCCAAAGAGTCAACATTCTGCGAGTCAGTTGTGCCTGCAAAGAACAAATTGATTTCATCAACATTGCAGACAAGAGGTTTAGTACTCTTTGCCTTAATCAAACCCAGATGTCTTAACCTGCTCCATATTAAATTAGGATTGTCACGCTGGTTGAAAACAGATAGATAATATTCTTTTTTAGCTGTACGGACAATGTTTTGAACATGGTTTCTCATAACTCTAAAATTCTCGTAGCTTGCACAATTTCTGTTTCTGCGCCAAGCTCGCTTGAGTTTGTCTCTTTGTTGCATTGCTCTTTTTATTTCATCAGTTAACCACGGCGCTGGTAGGTTCTTAAACTTAATTCTTTGCAGAGGTGCATGTTTATCTAAATAACGTATGAGAGTATGATTAAGAATATCCACTTTTTCCTCTATGTTGGTAGATGTCAACAGGTCAGTCCAGTTGTGTCCACTAATTTCCAAAATAAAGGCTTGCACATTAAAATTTTTGAAGTTTCTACATCTTATAGTTCTTGAAATACGACGCTCAATACATACTTTATATGTAATTGTAATGAGATCGTGTGCAGAGAGAAAAGGAACTGCCATCTTACCGAAATGTTTAAGTTTTAATGCATCATCCACAATGCATAAGTCAATAAAAGTGCTAGAGTTCTTTAAGTGATGCGTAGTTTCAAAAGGCACTAGATACATGCTAGAGGAAGTTATAAATGTGGATAGTTGCACACTGTCGTATGTGTTCACAGCCATATCAGCATTAAAATCTCCAAGTATCACAGAATGGCAGAAACCCACCTGCAGATCAAGAAATAAATTTTGAAATTTTTGTATATAACCGCAATTAAGAGGTCGATAAACCACAGCCAGAAGAAGATTAGATGCATGCTCAGTGCCAATTTTAACCACGATAAACTCGGGTTTGCGAAGGTTATTCTCCGTAGTAGACTGCTCTATTATACTACAGATAATAGAGTCGCGCAGATAGAGGCCAACTCCGCCACCCTGACGTCCAGTTCTATCACATCTGTGCAGTGTGTATCCCGGTAAAGCAACCATGCTATCTGAGATTTCCGGTTTGAGCCAAGTTTCCGATAGACATATAATGTGGTAACAAAAATTAGCAAAGAAATGACTAAACTCATCAAAATGTTGCCACTAAGGACTGACAATTAACATGACATATACATAAGTTCTCAGATTCGTATTTAACATGTGAACTATCCATAATTAGTGTTAGAAATTCTTTCTTTGATTTTGCTGCTTAGTATAGGACATTTCCTCACATCGAAAGCCGGATGTGCATTATTAACTATTGCATTTTTTGTGTTTCGACTGCAGTTGCAACATTTAGGAGTTAGTTCTCTATTATTGCATGCTTTCATTTCATGTGGACCCAAACAGTGTCCACAGATAAGGTCAGATCCACAATTTTTAGCGATGTGCCCAAAAGCTAGACACCTATAACATTGCAGCATTCTAATATGATCTGCAAAATTACAAGCAGAATATCTCAGAAAGATCTTGTCATTACTTAGCAGTTTGTGACGAATTTCAGGCGCAACCTCTAACACACAACTTGTGTGATGCTTTCCAACTTTAGGCTTGTAAATATATATCACTTTTACGTCCGAAGTTACGTCGCTATCAAGGTTTTGCGCAATGAGCTCCTCTTTTATCTCTTTCAAAGTCATTTCCAAAGGAACTCCGTGTACGATAAGTCTCGGATTCAGCTTAATGTTCTCAATCACTCTTAAACCTTCCCTAGCCAGGTCAGGATTTGCCTTGCGAGAGAAAGTAAGAGAGAGTGAGAGAGAGTGCGAAAGAGAATGAGAAAGAGTGAAAGGAAGAGAGAATGATAGAGAGTGCGAGAGAGAATAAGACAAAGTGAGAGAGAGTGAAAGAGAGTGCAAGAAAAAGTGAGAGAGAATGCAAGAGAGAATGAGACCGAGTGAGAAAAAGTGCGAGAGTGAAAAAGAAAGAGAGTGACAGAAAGTGCCAAAGAGAGTGAGACAGAGTGCAAAAGAGTGAGAGAGAGTGAGATGGAAAATGAGAAAGAATGACAGATTGTGAGAGAAAGTGTTATAGAATGCAAGAGAAAATAAAAGAAAATGAGAAAGAGTGCGAGAGAGAGTAAAAGAATGTGACAGAGAGTGCGAGAGAGAGTGAGAAAAAGTGAAAAAGAGTGCAAGAAAGAGTGCAAAAAAGAATGACAGAGTGGGAGAGAAAATGAGAAAGACAGAGAGAATGAAAAAAAGAAAGAGTAAAAAAAATAAGTGAGAATAAAAAAAAGAATGCAAGAGAGAGTGAGAGAGAGTTAGAGAGAATGAGAGAGAGTGTAAGAGAAAATGAAAAAGAGTGAAAGAAAGTGCGAGAGTGAAAGAGAGAGAGAAAGAGTGATAGAAAGTGCGAGAAAGAGTGAGAAAGAATGAAAGAGAGTAAAAGAAAGTGCGAAAAAGAGTAAGAGAGAGTGCGAGAGAAAGTGAGAAAGAGTGAGTGAAACTGCGAGAGAGTGAGAGAAAGTGCGAGTGAGAGTGAGAAAGAGTGCAAGAGAGAGTGAAACAGACTGAGAAAGAGTGCGAGAAAGAGTAAGAGAGTGTGAGAAAGAGTGCGAGAGAGAGTGAGAAAGACTGAGAGAAATTGCGAGAGAGAGTGAAAGAGTGAGAGAGAGTGCGAGAGTAAGAGAGATTGTGAGAGACAATGAAAAAAGTGGGAGAGTGAAAAAGAGAGTGAGAGAGAGTGCGAGGGAGAATGAAAAAGACTGAGAGAAAGTGAGAGAAAGTGCGAGAGAGATGAGAAAAAGTGAGAAAGAGTGCGAGAGAGAGTGAGAAAGAGTGAGAAAGAGTGTGAGTGCGAGTGAGAGAGAGTGCAAGAAAAAGTGAGAGAGAGTGGGAGGAAAATAAGAAAGAGTGAAAGAGTGGGAGAGAGTGTTATAGAGTGCAAAAGAGAGTAAGAGAGAGTGAGAAAGAGTGCAAGAGAAACTGAGAGAGAATGAGAGAGAGAGAGTGAGAAAGAGTGCGATAGAGACTGAGAGAAAGTGAGAGAGAGTAAGAAAAAGAGTAAAAAAGATTGAGAAAGAGTGCGAGAGAAAGTACAAGAAAGAAAGAATGCGTGAAAGTGCGAGATTGATTGATTGATCTTTATTTAGCTTTCTCAGCTATTTTAAATACAGTTTTAACAAACATTTGCTATAACATATGTTTTTAACATTCTTTTAAATAATTCGAGTCTTTCTTCACTTTTTATTTCCGCTGGTAAGGCGTTGTACATTTTTATCCCTTCATAGAACATACTTTTTTGTGCGCTTTTTTTTTGAATTTTATTTTAATGTCTCCAATTTGTCTGGTTTTTCTTTCACTTTCTATTATTTCTAACTTATCTCTTAATGGTAACAAATTTCTTAAGATCTTAAAAATAAATGTACAAACATTATAATATAACCTTTGTTTTATAGACATAAATTGCAGTGCATCC
>NW_018021178.1:14245-20807 GCF_002006095.1 Pseudomyrmex gracilis
AATAATTTCGTGTCGAATCGTACGGTGTCGAATAATCTGGTGTCGAATCGTACGGTGTCAAATAATTTGGTGTCGAATAAATCTGTGTCAAATCGAGCGGTGTCGAATCGTACTGTGGTCAATAGAGTATCACCCATTTTGTGCTATCTGCAACTGACTTAGTTGCGTTTCACCCATATCTAGTAATAGCGTTGCGCAATACTCAAATTGCGGCGCTATGATTGTTTTATATGTAATACATCTAGTATACGCTGATATAAAGTTGCCTATTCTCTTCAAGAAACTCGTTTTTTTACCTATTTTTTTTGCATATAATCACAATGAGCTTTAAATCTTAGTTTGTCATCAATAATTATACCTAGATACTTCATTGTTTCTACACGCTCTATCCCAATACCGTCCAGGCATTTTAATGTAATATTACCTCTCAATTCTTTTCGTATACTTCTAACTATCATAAATTTTGTTTTTCCCGCATTCATTTTTAGCTTGTTTATATTCATCCACTGCTTGACTACATTAAATGCTGTATTCATTTTACTCTCTAAATCCATACTACTTTCTCCACTAACGTATATTAAGGTGTNATCAGCGAACATTTTTATACTGCATCCTTCTGGACAGACTTTGATTATATCATTTATATATACTATAAATAACAAAGGTCCCAATACTGATCCCTGTAGTACTCCATATTCTGTTGTTAGCAATCTATACCACTTATGATTAAATCGCACTTGCTGTTTCCTATTGCTTAGATACGATTTAAGCCACTCTAAAACCACTCCTTTAATTCCATATTGATACAATTTCCCTAATAATCTTTCTCTGTCTATTGTCTCAAACGCTCTTTTAAGAGGGTACTGGATACCGACTATAGAGACCTGTAAACCGACTTTTTCCTATGACGTTTGGTGTCGTATTTACTTTATTAAATCTAAAATGCTTCTACAAAAATAAGTAAATTGTGCTAAGAATTGGCGCTTGTTCTTTGGAATGTCAAAATTCAGCATCGATTTTTTCTTATACAGTTTCCTTCTATAACCTCACTATATATTCATGTATGTAGAATTATTTCTAAGCTTATGTACATATTTACAATGAACAAGCGCCACAGATACGACAAAAACGAATCTAATGAAACATTCAGATTATGGTATGACTATCTAAATGATGAGAACAACGTCTTAGTGTGATGACAGTATAGGTTATCATATGCTATCATTATGAATAAAAAAAGGAGTTTCAAAANGCATTATATATCTATTTTCAAAAGCACTAAATAGTTGTTTATATGTATTTGCTTCTATAGAAGCACTTTTTATGTAATGCAGTAAAAAAACTTAAAAATTAGAGAAATTTAGGTTTTCAAAACGTCGGTTTACAGGTTTCTATCCAGTTTACAGGCCGGGCTCCAATACTTTCTTAAGGTCCATAAAAATTACTCCCACCATTTGTCCCTCACTTACTACTAGTTTCCATTCGTCAATGACAGTTTGAATTGCTGTTTCGCACGAATACTGTTTTCTGAACCCCGACTGATGCTCTGTAATAATAGCATTACTTTCTAGATACATTTCAAGTTGTTCTTTTACTATTAATTCTAACACTTTCTCAAACACTGGTAATATATTAATAAGTCTGTATTCACTCGCTTTTCTCGCTTTATCTATTTTTGGTATCGGCACTATCGTCGAAGTTTTCCATCCTTCCGGACAGTAACCGGTATTTATTACATTTGCAAACTCCTCTTTTATTACGCAGAAAGCTGCTTTTAATACATCACTAGTTATGCNCTCATCCGTACCTTTCTTTTTTGATAAACTCATAACAATTTTTTCTAACTTGTCTACCCCTATTATCTCAAAACTTTCCATACTTCCTTTATTCTCGATAACATAAATTATTTTTTTATTTGTACCGCTGAATCTATCTATATTTATAGATTGAACTATATTATTAATACTCTTTACATAGTATAAATTAAACTTATCGGCTATATTCGGCTCATCAATATTATCTAAGATTTCAAAGTCTATACTTTCTACTATCTTTGTCCCTACTGGCTCACCTTTAATTATTTTTTTCAAGGTTTTCCACATAGTCGTAGAATTTTTCTTGTTGAGATCATCATATTTTTATAATATACTCTCTTTTTTTATCTCTAATTAATTTTACAACTGTATTGCTTTCAGTTTTAAACTGCAACCAATTTTGCTCACTATTTTCATCCCGTGAAGGGAACTTGAAACCCCCATCGGGCGCGTCCCCAGGTGGCGGATTGAGGAAAGCTCGCCGACGTAAGTCGGAGGGTAGGAGGGAAATAAAATACCTCTCGTGGACCAACAAGCTAAACCATGCAATGAACAAAACAGACGGACTAATTACCCTAGGTGGTATTCCAGCCGAAATGCTGGGCAATCCATCCTCAAATGAGGCTGGCCCTAAGGATTCTGGGGAGGGCCACTTATTGCATGCTATGTTATCTAACACACAGATTAAAACTCAAAGTGAACGCATTCTTTTTGATGCGTGGCAAAAGGAAAAAGATAATAATGTTGAATTAGAGCACACCATAGCTAAACTACAACACCAACTGACAAATGTGCAAAAGAAGCTAGATATTCTGCTTGACAAGAATAACAATGCTGTATCAGCAGCCCAACGTGAGGAAAACGTAGGGGGAGATATGGAATACTGGACAGATGAAGAAGAGCTTATTAAAGAAACGGAGTGGATAACCAAAAGCAGGGAAAGTAAAAAGCGTAAAATGGTTACGTCACCAGAAATCTCACCGCAATCGCAGCATCAACATAGAAAACAATCTCCAGAAAAAGCGATGCAAAATTCGCTAAGGAGATTAGTAAGACCCCCTCCAATTATACTTAGCCAAGTTAAGAATTATGACGCTTTGTATAACGACCTAAAAAATAAAGCAATAACTTTTAAAGCCTCCTTGCTAAATAATGAACAGGTTAAAATTAATGTAGAAGATACAGACGAGTACAGGAAGTTAACTAAAATTCTTAACGATAGTACTTATCCCTGGCATACCTACAAAAACAAACAGACAAGGCCTATTAAGGTAGTAGCAAAAAAGCTTCATTACTCGTGTAAGCCTGAGAAGATAATGGAGAATCTCAAAAACAAAGGTTTTGAGATAATGGAAGTAATTAACTTGCTAAGTTCAAGAGACAGGACACCTTTATCCTTATTTATGCTTTCCTTCCGAAACAAAGAAAATATTAAGAAAATCTACGAAATAAAGGAAATACTTGGAAGGAAAGTAGATATCGAGTCGCTAAAGAAATCTAAATTAATACCTCAATGTAAAAAATGCCAAACGTACGGACATACTCAGCGCTTTTGTAGTAGAGAACCGAGGTGTGTGAAATGTGCTGGGAAACATCTAAGTAGGGAGTGTAAAAAAACAAAGCTAACACAACCTAAATGTGCTAATTATGGAGAAAACCACCCAGCAAATTACAGGGGTTGTGAGGTTGCCAAAAAACTTCAGGCAATAAGAAATGATATAGTTAAGAAAAAGACAATTAAGCCTTCACCAAACAGGGAGATCAGATCGACTCTTACAGTTCAAGGAAAGACCTATAGCCAAGCTGTCCTAGAACCTAATTTAATAGGAAATAAAAATCAAGACAAAGGTGGTTCTCAAGGAGGGGACAACGTAAATTCAATCCTGAACAAACTGTTAGAGAAACTTGAAAACCAAAAAAAGGAGTTCAACGGACAAGGAAAACTCCTAAACAACATACTTGAAAGGCTCTCTAAACTAGAGCGTAAAAGCAATAGAGCAGCTACTCAGAGAGAAAAATGACGAATAGCAGACAAGATGTTAGATTAGCAACATGGAATGCTAACGGTATCATCCAACATCGGGAGGAATTGCAAGTATTTCTAGATACTCACAATATAGATATATGTCTCATATCTGAGACTCACTTTGACAACCAATCCTACATTAAATTTAAAGGATACAGAGTCTACAGTTCCAAGCACCCCCAAAACTCGGCTCGTGGAGGTAGTGCAGTGATAATAAAAGAAAATATCGAACATTATGAAGAAGCTCTCTATGAGCTAGATATACTACAAGCGACAGCAGTTAATATCAGAATAGGCGGACACAGAATTACGGTATGCGCAGCGTATTTTCCACCAAGAAATAATCTTAAAAAAGAACATTACTTAGATTTCCTAAGAAACCTTGGAGACAAGTTTATTGTAGGAGGAGATTTCAACGCCAAGAATACCTACTGGGGGTCAAGATTGACTACTAGCAAGAGTAAAGAGCTATTGGCGGCAATAAGTGAACTTGACTGTAATTGTCTTTCAACAGGTAAACCTACCTACTGGCCATCGGATGAACATAAGGTACCTGACCTGCTAGATTTTTTTATCTCCAAAAAAATATCATTTAACTACGCTGATGTGACGGAATGCTTTGATATAAGCTCAGACCACACTCCTATAATACTTACCCTAAGCGGAAGTCTGATTAAGAAAGAGTGTAACCCAATATTAACTAACAAATCCACTGATTGGGAAAATTTTAAGTCAAATTTACATGATAAAATTCAATTAAATACTCCTCTCAAGACTGAAGCTCAATTGAATTATGAAGCGGAAAAATTAATAGCTGATATCCAACAATCTGCGTGGAAGAACACTACTATTAAAAATAAAAGGGTTGTAGGCAATAATTACCCGCAAGAAATCCGAGACCTGGTCAAAGAAAAGCGTAAAGCCAGGAAAAGATGGCAACAATCTAGATCTCCAATAAACAAAAATAAACTAAATAATCTTACCCAACAACTTAGGAGGGAAATTTGCATAATCAAAAATATATCAATAAATTCGTATTTACGTAGTTTATCAGCAGACAAGGATACGGGATACTCCCTATGGAGAGCTACTAAGAAAATAAAAAGACCAACAATGCAAATACCTCCAATAAAAAGGCACAATGGAACCTGGGCAAGAGACAGTAAAAGTAAGGCTGATCTATTTGCAAAACATCTTGAAGAAACATTTAAACCACAAAACTCACAGCAGACCTTCCTGCCGGTGATTATGCATAAGGAAAATGGCACAATCAGCTTTGTAACGCCAAAGGAAGTTACGCAGGAAATTAAAAATATAAATAATAAAAAAGCCCCTGGGTTTGATCTACTAACAGGAGAAATTCTGAAAAACCTGCCTCGCAAAGGAATAGTCAAATTGACAAATATTATCAATGCTGCTTTTAGACTGAGACATGTGCCGGCAGTTTGGAAAGTTTCTGAGGTTATTATGATTCTTAAACCTNGTAAATCTCCAAATTTGGTATCTTCATACCGACCTATATCACTGCTGCCCTTAATGTCTAAGCTTTTTGAAAAACTTCTGCTCAAGAGATTGCAGCCAATAATAGAAGATAAAAAACTAATCCCAAACCACCAGTTTGGATTCAGGAACAAGCATTCAACACTAGAGCAGGTTCACAGGATCACAAACATCATAGAGGACAGCCTGGAATCAAAAAAGATCTGCTCAGCGGTGTTTCAGGACGTGGCGCAGGCCTTTGACAGGGTGTGGCACGCAGGATTGATACATAAAATATCTGAGCATTTCCCTGAGCAGCATTCTGAATTACTGAAAAGCTACTTAACGGGAAGGATGTTTAGGGTAAAATTTGACAACGAATACTCGGAACTCAAGGATATTAACGCTGGGGTGCCGCAGGGCAGTGTTTTGGGACCTTTGCTGTACTTCATGTTTACCAATGATATTCCTTTCTCTAAAAATGTAACCATCGCAACTTTTGCGGATGACACGGCCATATTGGCAACAGGAGAGAACATCTTAGAATCAACTAAGAAATTGCAATCTGCCATTAAAACAGTCAACAACTGGACCAAGAAATGGAAAATAAAACTTAATGAGGACAAATCAGTCCAAATCAACTTCACAAATAAAAGAGTAAAACCCTTGCCGGTATATTTAAACAATAAAGTAATACCATATGCTAACTCAGCCAAATATCTCGGCATGAATTTAGATGCAAAACTTTGCTGGAAAGAGCATATCAAAAAGAAAAAAGAAGAGATCAATATTAAATACAAAAAAATGCTTTGGCTACTGGGAAGAAGATCCCAGGTATCCATANGCAATAAATTGCTGATATACAAACAAGTAATTAAACCAATATGGACTTATGGTATGCAACTGTGGGGCTGCGCTAAAAAATCAAATATAAATATTATACAAAGATGTCAGAACAAAATCCTACGAGGAATTGTGAACGCACCATGGTATATTAGAAACAGGGATCTACATAGAGACCTAGGGATACCTACTGTGGAGGACGAAATAGGGAGAGCGGCGAGGAGTCACGAGGATAGACTGCGTGAACACATCAACACGGAGGTTCACCAACTCCTTAAATTCAAGAATATAAAGAGGAGGTTAAAACGAAATAAACCTCATGATTTAGTNTAACCATACTGGTTCTAACTATAACTAGGAGATGCATTGGCTACTCCTAGATGGTACTTCTTTATAACTA
>NW_018021178.1:21453-26493 GCF_002006095.1 Pseudomyrmex gracilis
AAAAAAAAAAAAAAAAACTATTTTCATAAATCGCTTTCTTGTATGCTTTATCCCTTCTATCAGCTGCTTTTCTTATTTTATCTGAGAACCATTTTTTCCCTTCCCACATTTTCGGAATTCTAAACTTTCTTATCGGCGCCACTACATCTAACGCTTCTACTATGCTGTCAACTAGCTTTGTCGCTCTCATACTGACATCCATATCTTGTTTGTTATGCAATTTATTTGCCACTAACCTGGTAAATTTACTTACATCAAATTCCTTAAAGCTTCTAACGCTAAATTCTCTATAGTTATTTTTACTTCTATTAGCACCAAATTTAACTTGAAGCCATGCGTGATCCGTAATTTTAGGTTTGTAAACTATCTGTACTTCTAAACTATCATTATTAGCAAAGATTAAATCAATGATTGTCTGACTGCCTTTCGTGATTCTTGTCGGTTTATTAACGTATTGTTTCATACCTAAGCTCAGCATTTTTGTTTGCAGCTTCTTCGCATAAAAAGAATCTAACATAAGATCTATATATTAAAGTCACCAATTACTATACATTCTTCTTTTATTTTTAACTCCTCTACTATATCTTCCAGAAATCTCATAAAGTCACCATGCGATGCGTTTGGTGAGTGATATACTACCATAATCACCTTTTTACACAATTTTTCTTTTACTTCTACCGCTACACACCAACAGTTCAATTTTAAGATTTTGCTAATACTATTTCATATTTAACATCGTCCCTTATATATAAAACAACTCCTCCAGTATTTTTGTTCTCAGTATTACACCTAACTATACTATAACCCTGAACGCTCACTTCACTATCATCAATCTCATCAGTCAATCTAGTTTCCGACAGTGCTAAGAGTGCAGGATTTATTTTCTTCAAAATCTGATGCTGTATCTCATCTTTATGCGCCGTTAAACTTCCGCATTTGTATATAGCATTAGCTCCACATCTTCCTGTAGTTGCTATTTAGTGTCCTTCCAGCCAACTCTCCTCTTCTCTTCTTGCAATGCTCTCTTAAATATTGGACACTCCATACAGAGAGCGTCGTGCTCGTCATTTATTTTTAGGTTGTATGTTCGAATTTTGAACATACAATTTACACACTTCTTCTTTGTCGCTGAACAGTCAATCGAGTTGTGATTTCCTGCACATTTGTGACATGTCTCGTCTCTCACACAGTTTTTACCTATGTGATAATAACCCCAGCATTTAAAACATCTTTTAAAACTAACATGATTAAATACAGAGTGAGAGAGAGTGCGAGAGAGAGTGCGAGAGAGAGAGAGAGAGTAAAAGAGAGTGTGAGAGAGTGAGAGAAAATGCGAGAGTGAGAGAGAATGTGAGAGACAGTGAAAAAAAGTGAGAAAGTGAAAAAGAGAGTAAGAGAGAGTGCGAGTAAGAGTGAGAGAGAGTGAGAGAGAGAGTGAGATAAAGTGCGAGAGAAAGTGAGTGAGAGTGAGAGAGACTGTCATAGAGTGCGAGAGAGAGTAAGAGAGAGTGAGAAACAGTGCGAGAGAGACTGAGAGAGATTGAGAGAAAGCGAGAGAGAGAGAGTAAGAAAGAGTAAGAGAGAGTGAGAAAGAGTGCAAGAGAGAGAGAGAGAGAGAGAGAGAGAAGAAGAGTAAAAGTATAAAAGAGAAAAAAAGTAAGAAAGAGCGGAAAACAGATTGTGATATAAAAGAGTAAAAAAGAGAATAAAAGATTGCAAAAAAAATGTAAAAACGACGGCGTGAAAATTAAAAAAAATAGTGAGTTTAATCTTTAATGTTTGTCTTCTATAAAATAAGACATAATAGAAAAAAAGTAAAGGTTATTTTTTTAATATATACGTGAAACATATGCTACAAAAAAAGGAGTGATATTTGAAAAAACTTACCTTTTTAAAAAAAGGTAAAAAAGTGCGCCAACACGCACAACACGTAATACTTTAAATTAAAATTTTAAACTCACACTAGTATTTATTAAAAAATGTATTATATTTTTAATATAAAACATTTTATTTCTACAAAACCTACGTTACAAAAGAAGTGATATTAAAAAGTAGCACCAGGTACACTTGTGTACATTTAAAGAAAGTATTAAAAACATTTAAAAAAAATAAAAAGTATAAAATTATTATATATGTATCAATAAGTAGACGTTGCCTTTTGTAAAAAGTCGAACTATAAAAAATAATTAAGGCAAAAAAACTTGGCGTGGCTCCACCGAAATTATAGCAGACATGTTTTATCTGTGCACATGCGAGCTATTTTCAATTTATTTTATGTCACATATGTTACTATGAAAACTAAACCAATCAGCATTGCACTAAGAGTAAAATTCTTACATTAACAAATGAAAACTTGATAAGATTTTCACTTTTACTCGTCTGGTTTAAAGAAAACAATGCTATTTTTCTGAAAGAAATTATATAAAATAAATCTTTTACTTTTACCTTGACGATTCTGTGTACATGAAAACAAAAATTTTGTTATAATTGACTTGGAGTATATAATACTTTGTTTAAATATGCTGAAGAATATGAAAATTACAAAATTTATTAATACTCCAATAGGAAAACACAAGTACCTATTTTATGTATAACAGTAATGCTGCAGAAAAGATAGTGATTAATAAAACATTACTGATTTATTATCATTAGATTCATGCACACGTTCATGACAAATTTATTTATTGACTGAGGTGCAGCCACGCCAAGTTTTTTTGCCTTAATTATTTTTTATAGTTCAACTTTTTACAAAAGGCAACGTCTACCTATTGATACATATATAATAATTTTATACTTTTTATTTTTTTATAATGTTCTTACTACTTTCTTTAAATGTACTCGGAGTGTACTTGGTGCTACTTTTTCATATCACTTCTTTTGTAACGTGGGTTTTGTAGAAATAAAAAGTTTTATGTTAAAAATAAAATACATTTTTTAATAAATACTAGGTTAAGCTTAGAATTTTAATTTAAAGTATTACGTGTTGTGCGTGTACTTGGCGCACTTTTTTACCTTTTATTATATCACGCGAAATAGTTTCTGCGACCTATGTATACACGCGTGTGCACCGACCCGCCGTACTATAAGATCCGCGACGCGCCTATAGCGACACGGTCCGAACACGCGCTTATCAGCCCACAAGTGCATGCCGCAGCGCGCAAACACACGCGTTCCACACACCGACCCCGGACGGACCATAGGCCGCTCCGGGGTATAAAAGCCGGCCGATCTGAGCAATCTGGACCAGAGATGCCAGATCGGAGACTCAGTAAGCATGCAGCAGCAAGTAGAGGAGATACGCACACAGGCGAACAGCCGTGTCCGTGTGCCCTCGGCGCTTCGGCCAACGTCGAGCAGTAGAAGGAGACGGACATACATAATCGCTCTCTTTCTTTTCCTATAGCGATAGCTATAGCTAATACTGCCAGCCTNGAGAAGCGTGCCTAGTTGCTAGCTTGTTTCTCGTGCGTGGCTTGTATGTTCCTTCTCTCTTCCTTTTCTCTCTCTCTCTCTCTCTCATACTTACATGAGCTGCGTTCCGATCTTCACTGCCGGTACTGGAAATCTGTAACACATATGACGTGAATTACAGATTTTTAGTACTGTCAGTAAATATCGGAACAATTAAACAACTGTAAAAATTAAATGGATATATAAAAATATATAATATACATATAAAAATAAGAATAAATTAAAATTTATAGTTTCTAAGTAATTTCAACTCTTATTTTAATAGTAAACAATCAATACATCGAATATATTAAAAATGAAAAATAATCAATGATTAATGACACAAAAAGCAATAATAACTTTTTATATAATAAATATTATATAGACGTTAGGTATTAATAAATTTCTTTCTTTTAACTATGTTATATTACAAACTACTGAATATTAAGGATATGACAAAGAAACACAAAACTCATAAAATGTAATTATTTTTGTATTATTTATTACACCAAAACATTTATGAAATACTCTAGCAACAAACACTGCGCTTTCATACATAAAGAAAAACAATATAAATAACAATGTAAATAACAGTATACATGAAAAATATACCATATTTGCAATCATACAAGTTGTAAAAAAAAGATGAAATAAAAAATTTTATCATTATTTTTAATTGCGTATATAAATATGTATACACACACACACACATAATGAATTGTATGCGACAAATCGTCTTTGATTCCGATGTTGAAAAGAAATTATGAGACTGATGGTTTCTATCGAAGATAACGTAAAAGAGATCATTATTATGTTTTACGTCTGCTAGTTGTTACTTACATTTTGACAAAATGAAAAAAATGACGAAGATAAATTTATATTTAATTTCTATGTGATAGTCGTATGTAAGTTCAGCATCGACATACAGAATATATTATGATCGTTGCTACGTGTTATAAAATGAGATTGATAACAAATTGTTAAATGACGCATCTTTTTTCTTAATTAATAGAATTTAGGAACAAAAGAAAGATACGTATAAATAGTCGATTAGTTGTATGTTCAACTAGTTAAGAGATTAAAAATAGTTATTATAAAACTTGATAAATATAACGCTAATATATTTGTTCATTGTTATATAAGTGAGATATTTGTTAATATTACATATTTCTTTATTTTTTTATACATTTTTTTTGTGTATTTTGTACACATTTATACTTTTATGTATACTGTTATTTACATTGTTATTTATATTGTTTTTCTTTATGTATGAAAGCGCAGTGTTTGTTGCCAAAGTATTTCATAAATGTTTTGTTGTAATAAATAATACAAAAATAATTACATTTTATGAGTTCTGTGTTTGTTTGTCATATCTTTAACCCTTCTTTGCATGATGATGAAAATTTTAATTATAACATTTAGTGAAGAAAAAAAGGTACTCAAAAACTGTAAACTAAATATGTGACAAAAAAAAAAAAAAAAAAAAAAAAAAAAAAAGGGTTAATATTCAGTAGTTTGTAATATAACATAGTTGAAAAAAAGAAATTTATTAATACTTAATGTCTATATAATTTTTTTTATATAAAAAGT
>NW_018021178.1:27562-32102 GCF_002006095.1 Pseudomyrmex gracilis
GGACCGTGCGCAATTGCAGACGGCATGCTCGCGCTTTCGGAATAGGATTGAAGCGGTGATCGAGGCGCAGGGCGGATACATTGAGTAAAAATGTCTCAGAAAAGATCCCTTAACCCAGCTATAAAGCAGTCTATTTATGTTTTTTCATATTTTCTGTAATAAACAACTTTTTCGAGAAAAAAATTTTTGTCCGGATTTAAGTGGCGGACCCTGTAGGGAAAGAAAGAGAGCGAATATGTATGTCCGTTTTCTTCTACTGCTCGACGTTGGCCGTAGCCCCGAACGCACACGGACATGGCTGTTTGCCTGTGTGCGTATCCCCTCTACTTGCTGCTGCATGCTTACTGAGTCTCCGATCTGGCATCTCTGATTAGGACTTATTTCTTTCTCGGCTCTCGAGGTGTTGACTCGAAAGCCACTCCTGAGACCGAGCTCGAGGTGTTGACTCGAGACTCCGATTCCGCCGCTCTCCGAGGAGTTGACTCGGAGATACCGGTAGAACCCCGAGGTGTTGACTCAGGACTCCGTTTCTGTCGAGGTGTTGACTCGAATTCTTAACGTTCCCGTCGAGGTGTTGACTCAACTTCCTACCGTTCCCGTCGAGGTGTTGACTCGACTTCCGACCGTTCCCGTCGAGGTATTGACTCGACTTCTGGCAATCCGAGGTGTTGACTCGGCCGCCATACCGACCGTTCTCGTCGAGGTGTTGACTTGACTTCCGGCAATCCGAGGTGTTGACTCGGCCGCCATACCGACCATTTCCGTCGAGATATTCTCAATTTCCGGCGCTCCGGCGCACAATCGGCCGTTGTAACCGCCACATCGGAAAACAGTCTTTCTCACGACTCAACTGTATATAAGACCCGTGTATATATCTTCCCACGAATTAGAATTAAGTAATTACCGTGCCGACACGGTTCCCGCCGCGCCGAAATCTACCGTTCACGTGTATAAAAACCGCGCATAAAGAGACATAGTGTTGCGCTCGCGGTGGCGGTTCCGCTCCGTCACCGCTTTCCGCGATTTGCGCACACATCCGCGAGAATGAGAGAGACGCGACTTCTTAATAAAAGCACTTTATTACAGCTTTTAACAATAATAAAATACAAGATCGTACGCGCAGAACGCAACGTGACAGCAACACGGCCGCGGTTCAACTCTAACAATCCTTTCGGTCGCCCGGCAACAAACAGTCGCGCCGAGCGCACGCCGTTCACACGGCTTTCGTGACACACACAAGGTGTCCGCCGCGCAACACTGCCCCCCTCCTCTTCCAGATCGTCGTCTTGACGATCAAAGGAAATCCCGGTCTTCCCGCTCACTCCTGGACTGCTGCCGCAGGATCTNGAGCTGGCCGGGCGAAGAAATTTTCCTCCAGAAACTTCTTCCTTCGGGGCCATTACAGTTTTTCCACCAGTCTTCGGACAGGGAGGGGGGAAGACATGCGTGGACCCACCGCCTTAAAATAGGCACCCCAAGTCCCTGCCTCGNCATTCGCCCAAAGGTCCACGGGAAACCACGCGTCGAAAACCGTGAACGAGGCAGTCTTCCCTAACAGAGAGTAAATAAAAAAACGTTCTGCGCCGACGACGACTCCCACAAAGAAGTGTCCCACAAAGACTTCGACGACGCGAAGATCGTTCCGTGGCGACGACGACTCCCACAAAGAAGCGTCCCGCGCAGACCATGATGACGCGACGACTGCCGAACCGGACACCGACGTAACACGCAACTAAACGGAAAAATAGAACGCCAACAACATGCTTCTAAAAGTTAAACAAATATAAAACTTATACAACATTTAAACGGGTCCCCTACGTGAAAAAAAAACGCAGAGAAAATTCCTCCATTCAATTAACCCTCTGGTCATCACTAAACATCTTCCTTCTCCAAAATTAACATAAAAACAAAAACAAATATTCGTAACATTTCTAACAAAAAGAAAAACAAACATATACTAATTCAGACAGGGCTCCAACGCGTGTTCCCACCTCTCACAAAACGAAGCTAATCTATTAGCGTGCACCACCTTACATTTATGCTTTTCCGAGCAACGTATTCAATAAACTACGTCGCTTAACTTTTTAACAACCACAAACGGCCCTTCCCAACTCCTCTGCAATTTAGGAGCTTTACCTTTGCTTATGCGAGAATTGAAAAACCAAACCTTCTGCCCCTCATCAAATAGGATATGTCTAGCTTTACGATCATAACAAACCTTTGCCTTGTTCGACCTCAACGCCATTCGCTCTCTAACACTCTGATGAATTTCCTCCAATTTCGCCCCCAACTCTCAAATATAATCCTCTGAAGAATCCGAGCAATAATTCGGCGGAGTACCCCGCAACAAATCTAATGGCAAACGCAGATCTCGACCAAAACTCAACTCAGCCGGAGTAGCTCCCGTAGTCTCATGTCTAGAAAACCTATAAGAAAACAGAAACATAGATACCCAACGATCCCAACTCCTCTGATTCTCATCGATAAACTTAGACAAGTACTGTAGTATCGTCTGATGCTGCCTTTCAACCTGCCCATCTGACTGCGGGTGAAGAGCAGTAGTCCTCGTCTTTTTTATCCCCAACAACCACGATAGCTCCTGAAAAAGCCGAGACTCAAAATTCTTCCCCTGATCCGTATGCACCTCCAACGGCACACCAAACCTGGAAACCATCTGATTAACAAAAACTTCCCAACGGTCGACGCTCTAATATTCTTCAAAGGAAAAGCCTTCACCCACTTGGTGAAACAGTCTACAATCACAAGAAGATGCTTATTTCCTAAAGAAGACGCTGGAAAAGGACCCAGAACGTCCATCTGTAATCTCTCAAAAGGTGCACCAGCATTGAAGATCTGCAACGGATATTTCCCCTTATCTGATGGACCTTTCTTCGCGACACAAACTCCGCAAGATTTACACCAATTCTCCACATCCTTCTTACACGAAGCCCAATAGAACCGCCTACGAATCTTTTCCAGCGTCTTGTTTACCCCGAAATGCCCCTCAGAAGGAGCATCATGAGCCTCCTTCAAACTCCGCTTCACCCTCTTCCGAGGAACGATAACTTGAAGAAAACTAGATTTCAAACCCGGTGCGCCACCCACCTCTTATGTAAAACTCCGTTTACAACGACTAAAGCGTCCCAATAGGACCAGTAGATTCTTGAAGAAGGGCCTCTNGCCGAAACCTCCTCCCACGAAAGACGTCTGTCCCGCTCTTTTCCTAGCAAAACGACCGACACAGCCGGATCCTCCAACTAATCTTCACGCCACTCCCCAGAAGTATTTTCTTCCAAAACTATACGAGCTATTTGCCCTTCCTGCTTCAAAGCGTCTCTTACTTCCACTTTCGAGCAATACTTGCAGCTAGATTCTGCACAAGGCCGCCTAGAGAGACCATCCGCATTTTTGTGCGTCCGACCGCTCCGATGAACTACCTCAAAATCGTATTGCTGCAGCCTCTCCGCCCAACGAGCCAACTGACCCTCCAAATCCTTGAAAGACATCAACCACCTAAGAGAAGCATGGTCAGTTCGAACCAGAAATTTCCGTCCGTATAGATAGTGATGAAAAGACTTAATTGAGTCTACCATCGCCAGCAACTCCCACCGAGTAACACAATAGTTCCTCTCAGACTTATTCAACCCTCGACTATAATAAGCGATGACCTTTTCCGTCCCATGCTAAACCTGCGACAAAACTGCACCAACACCATGACCGGAAGCATCCGTGTCCAGAATTAACTCCCCTTCCTCAAGAGGAAAAGCAAGTATCGGAGGTGAAGACAACGCCTGCTTGAGATTCACGAACGCCTCCTGACACTGCTTCGTCCAAACGAACTTAACCTGATTCTCCGTCAAAACAAACAGTGGTTTTGCAATAAGAGAAAAACCCTTTACAAACTTACGGTAATAAGAGCAAAACCCAAGGAAACTGCGAACTTGCTTCTTATTTTGCGGAACAGGCCACTCCGCTACGGCCGTAACTTTCTCAGGATCTGTTGAAATCCCCTCGGCCGAAACCACATGCCCTAAATATTTTACTTGCTTCCTAAATAAATTACATTTCTTAGAATTGAGCTTCAAATTGGCCGCTCTGAGCCTCAGAAAACCCTTCTCAAATTAGCCATTATTTTCTCGACAGACTTACCAAAAACAACTACATCATCCAAATATACCAAACAAATCTTAGACAATAGTTGATGAAGAATTCGTTCCATCGCACGCTCAAAAGTAGCTGGAGCGTTACACAAACCAAACGGCATCACCGTGAATTGCCAAAGTTCATTCCCCACCGAAAAAGCAATTTTTTCCTTGTCCTCCGGCCGAATCTTCAACTGCCAATACCCACTCTTTAAATCCAGAATAAAGAACCATTCATTCTCGGACAATTGATCTAGAAGATCATCAATCCTAGGAAGGGGATAGAAATCTTTAATCGTGACCGCATTGAGTTTACGATAATCAACGCAAAATCTCAAACCCCCGTCCTTCTTCTTCACAATCACTGCCGGGGAGACCCACGGGCTAAAAGACTCTTC
>NW_018021178.1:32110-40596 GCF_002006095.1 Pseudomyrmex gracilis
GAGACCCACGGGCTAAAAGACTCTTCGATGACCCCTTGATCCTTCATTTCTTGAAGAATCTTTTCCACCTCAGCCCGCATCCCCAACGGAATCCTCCTTGGAGCCTGCTTAATCGGCCGAGGATCCTGCAGATTTATTTCGTGCTCAAGAACATCACAGTTCCCAGCCACGATCTGTTCAGAGAAGACATCCTGAAATTCAACCAAAAATTCGGCAAAAACGCCCCTCTGTGCCTCATCCAAATCAACCGCATTCCTCTAAAAGAATTCTCCTAAAGTATCTGGAACCCCCGCGGCAGTGTCACACACCCGACCACAAAACACCTCCGCCTTATCCAGAGGAGCAACAATGAGAGACTCCACTGTCCTATCCAACCCCGTCCTCCTGAAGAAGTCAAGACCCAGGATACAGTCACCGAGTATATCCGCCACAAATAAAAGCATGCTTAAAGAATGCCCCCCCACGACCACACGAGCCACACAACCGAACTCAACAGAAACTCTCTCTCCGGTAGGATACCTCAACCTCGGTCCCCCCGTTAATCTCTGACATCGTGACTTTTTCACAAAATTAAAATTCACGATGGACACATCGGAGCCCGTATCAAACTTAAAACAACACGGTTTTCCGTTCAACAAACCGGAATAAACAAATAAATTATTTTCCTTATTATTAACTCGTTTAATAGAAAATACCCTTTCCGGGGTGTCCCACCCGATAGCCGAACCCACCCCTGGAAGCTCGACTAAACCTTGTTTTCCGACAAATTAGCCGGACACTCGTAGCGGAAGTGCCCCTTCTTCCCGCACTTCCAGCACTCTCTTTCCTTCCGTCCACCATCCCCCCTCTGCTCTTGCCCCTTCTTCGTTCCGTTCTCCGACCTCCGCTCGCCGTTTTTCTTAAGATTATACGGCGCCTCCCTGCTCGCCCCAAAACTATTCTCTTGAATAGCTTTCACCGCCTTCGCGCGCTCGACAGCAGCTCTCAGCGAAGTTACGTTCTCCAACTACAACGTACGCTTCACAAAGCTGTCCGAGAGGGCGGCAATAAACTGTGCGCAAGCGACTCTCTCGCGAACTTCATGCGTACACTTCGGATACGCGAGACGCGCCAGACGCTCTAGATCCGCGCCGAGCGTCGCAAAATCCTCTCCGCTCCTCTGCTTACGATTAGTAAATTGCGCGTAAAGCTTTAAAAAAGGTCTCGCTCCCCGAACCGCGATTCCAACTTAGAGCGGATATCCTCGAAGCCGAACCCCTCTTCCAACCCCTCTAAAACTGAGCGCGCCTTTCCCCTCAGACTAGTGGCCAAAACCGTCGCTTTCGCCGCATCGCTCCACCCGTTCGCACGCGCGACCAACTCGAACTGCGCGGGGAACTCGCGCCACGGAACACTCCCGTCAAACACGTCCGGCTTAATTTTTATTCCCATTAATTCCCCCGCCCGTACAGGAGAATGATTTGGAAGTGACTCGCCTGATGCACCGCGGCAAAGCTGCTCCTCCAAGCGACGGATTTCCTCCTCCTTTCGGCGCACGAAATCGCCAAATTCCCGTTCCTTCTGCCGAAACAAATTTTTTTCCTGTCGACGCTCCTCCCGCAGCTGCTCTAACTCCCGCAAGACTGCACGCAGCGTCTCGTTCTCGGACGTTGCCTCTGGCGCCGCCGACGTCTTTTCCGCTCCCGCCACAACTTGACTGCGCGTTCTCCGCGGCGAATGCACCAGAACCATGCCGCTGCTCTCTCAAGCTCGATCCCGGACGAGCCCCCAAAATGTTGCGCTCGCGGTGGCAATTCCGCTCCGTCACCGCTTTCCGCGATTCGCGCACACGTCCGCGAGAATGAGAGAGACGCGACTTCTTAATAAAAGCACTTTATTACAGCTTTTAACAATAATAAAATACAAGATCGTACGCGCAAAACGCAACGTGACAGCAACACGGCCGCGTTTCAACTCTAACAACCCTTTCGGTCGCCCGGCAACAAACAGTCGCGCCGAGCGCACGCCGTTCACGCGGCTCCCGTGACACACAAAGGTGTCCGCCGCGCAACAATAGTCACCAACCAAAATTTCCGCCATAAAGTAGACCACGCTAATCTAATAGACCGACGCCGTAGAATTAAACTTTTTGTAAATATATATAAGGGAATAAACCACACATACATTACAGCATAAAAATCTGATTGAGTGTCGCAATTTCTCGCCTTCTACTTCCTCGAACCTTGGCACTGACCGAGCTGTCCGGCAGGCAGAAGGCCGGGCGAAGTCGAAGAAATTGGCTCCGTTACAATGTAAATTAGTCATTAAGTAAAATTTTTTAATACTCTTAACAATAAATAATAATGTTTCCATATATGTAAACATTATGTGTTTCATATATCTCAAACATTATGTACACATAATGACATTATCATCAACATTATTATCACATCCATTAGTAAAACATCGCGAAAGTTTTTTTATTCGATTTTAGATAAAGTATTGCTGTGGTCATTTGATTTAACTCTAATTTTGTTGGTTCATAATTTACACAGTCCGATCCAATTCGCTGACTAGATAAAAGTAGTCCGTTTACAGTTGGTGTAACAAGCTTATTTCTAATTTTGGTTAAATTTATTTTACTAAAACTACGCTCGCAATCTGTGTTAGAGTGCGAAAGAGATAGTACGTCTAAAGTAAATTTTAACAAATTTTTAAATTCTGTTAAATTTTAGTCTTCTGGATCGCTATTTATGCCAAAATACATCAGCATGATCAAATAAACTTATATTTGGAGGAAGTTCAAAGTTCGGCAACTGCCTCCATTCATCATCAATGTTTTGATAATCATCTGGTTTTACAATTTGAGGCAACAATTGCATTAAAGGCACAAGTGATAGAGTATTTTCTCGTGTTTTTCGAAGTATAGGCATTGAAGGTTATAATAAAAATAATTTTTGATTTTTAATACGTCTTTAAGGTCAAATGTAGATTTGATTTTGTTGCAACCAACACTTAAAAATTGTATACAACCATTAAAAAAGTCAGTTTTTAATTACGTGTTGAGACGATACTCTGGAGCATTAAAAAATGTAATCACATCAATGCCAACATAAATTTGTGTTATCGGTAAAAATTTTTTCTTATTAGAAGAATTAATTTCTGCTAGAGGAGTATTATTAACATATTTTGCTTGCATATAACATTGAAGCAATTTGACGTAAGTTTTTGTACTAGCATCGTTCATAGATGTTATTATCGGTTTTTCGGATTTGAATACTTGATTTAGTCTCGTGAATTTTGGTAAAACTCACTTCAAAAATAAATAGTATAGTTTTATTATTAGATTTTTGAGGTAAGTTGAAATCGTATCAGCTGCACGTAATTTGATTTCAAATGCATGTACCGTAAAGTAATTTGTTACTGGTTTCCACTGTTCCAATAATCTTTTAACAACTGCTGTCAACAAAAGCCATCGAGTTTGAGAAGGATGTAACATCTTACGAATTTCAACAAAAAATTTTTAAAAATTGTTGAAATTCCTTGAGTTGAAATTGCCGTTTTGCACTAGCACTGAAAAAGTTACAAACTTCACGACCTAAATCTTCGCATTGTCGTGGTAATAGCTTGCAGGCAACGCTTGCACATAAATGCAAATGCATTAAAAAATGCATATATTGGGACACAAGGTTTTAAATTTTGTAGAAACAGAATTATTACATCCCATCATTGTACTGCAGCCATGTGAAGCAAATCCAATGACATTTGAGAAAGATACTTCATTTTTGTCAAATAATTGCTCAACGCAATCAAAAAAATGTTCCGCTATTGCTGCTTCTGCTTGACTTGCATCGTTGAATATTTGACACAAATCCCAAAAGCGACTGACAATTTTCTTTTTATCATTATTATAAAATCTAAAAATTTAATAATTGCATTGTATATTTGTAAAAAAGTGATATTAAGATACTAAAGTTAACTTTATGTTTTACCTAACCACGATGCATAAAGTTTTAATTGCCGATATGTCCGTAGATTTGTCAGTAAGTACACTAAATTTATGTATATACTAAATTTAAATTCTTTTAATTTAGAAATTAAAACTTCTATTCCAGACGTTCCATTAACATTCGTAATAATTGCAGAAGTTTTAGTGCTTTTTATTTGCATTTTTCGTGCAGTTTTAGAATCTGGGAAACAATTTTGAATCAGAGAAATTAAATGATTCATAACCTTAAATGACAGATTATGTTCAGCCAAAAACTTAACTTAATTTCTGCTTTGATAAAGAAATAGATGTTTCAACACGGTTTGACTTCGCATAAGAAGTAATAGACTGTTGTTTTTCTGTACTTCCAATATTACATAAATGTGTTTTTCTACTTGCGTGTGATCGGATTACGCATATTTCGGCTGTAATAGACTTCTTGCATAAAGTGCATTTAGCTTTATAAACATTAGATGGATCTGGAGAAAGCCATTTATAAAAATCACTTTTTGCTAACCATTCAGACTTCAATTTTTGTTTTCTTCGACTATTGATTCAGAGTTTTTTCTTAGGAGGTGTATTTGGCGGAGTATTTGGAGACTCGTTTTCGTCACCAAAAAATTGCATATTTATTTTACTACTTATTTATTTTGCATTGTTATATAAACTAACTGACTAGTTAATTACTTAATCCTTTAATACCTTATTATTAACACTACACTAAATAAAGTATTTCCGCTAAAATTTACATATTTAAGCCGTTAACCTAACCTAACCTATACCTACTTAGAAAGCCTCTCAGAAAGAGTCGCAAACTCATGACGTCACAGTCGCTTTTGATTGGACAGAGGAAAAAGCTGTCTAGTGACGTCACGAGTTTGCGACTTTTTTTTAAGAGGCTTTTTACCTATACTAATAAAAAAAACAATGATTGCATACAGAATCTGATAGAAAATAGAAAATTATAATACATTTTCATTACATAATGGTTGTATCATAGTACATAGTATAACACTCCAGAATTATGTGACATGTACTATAAGTATATGACGGTTGGGAACACTGGTGACGGTTAGTAGGTGTCAAACGATATAGTTGTTGTGTAATCTGGGCATCTGATTGATACATTTCTTTTTTAAGCCATTCTTTGTTTCGTTTTAAAAAACTTTTCTTGTTTCTTCCGCTTGTTTTCCAACGAAGCAAAATTTTGTGCAAAAATAACAAAATTTTAGTTGTAATATCCTTCTTCGGAATATTAGGCATCTTTGTAGAGATCATATCAATTAATTGCTTTTTTACTCGAACAGTAGTAACTCGAGAAAGAAGATTTTCATTCAAAAAAATTCAAATAACTGCATTTGGGTTATACCCAGTGTGACATCTGTTGATAAGAAAAATTTAAAAAAATATAACTTTCGCAGATCTACGCACTTCAAAATTGATATTTTTGGTTAGGTAGATAAATTTGGCTTGAAATAAAGGGTACTTTTTTTTGGGCGTGTTCCGTTTGACCACAGTACGATTCGACACCGATCGATTCGACACCAAATTATTGGACACAGATTTATTCGACACCGTACGATTCGACACGAAATTATTCGACACCGTACGATTCGACACCAAATTATTCGACACCGTACGATTCGACACCGTACGATTCGACACAGAACAAGCACTATGCATCGTGACAATTAATAATAGTAGCAACACAGGTTAGGGTTAGGTTGTGACCGGGGTAAGTCTTATAATTAGTCGGGTACTCACGATAATGATGTGCCACGGTTGCCAGACACTTTATTCTCCAAGCGTCAAGGTTTTATCCTGTGATTTAGACACAAAGATGCTGCCACGGGATCTCAGGATCCAGGACGGACAGGTGAGAACAAACACCACTTGACACGGTATTTTTCAAGTATGTAATATATATATATATGTTTTTTATTAGTTATTCCTTACACTTGTAGTTCCTTAACATCTACGATATTAACAATAAGTAAAATATCAAATTACAGGTCTGTTTCGAGCAAAAACAATAGATCGTGAAATTTTTATTATTTTTATTAATTAATTGTATAACATAGCGTTAACAGATATATAATAAACGTTTCGGCTCTTACTTGAGCCCTCTTCAGTATTGAAAAGCAGAAAGAAGTAGTTACGCCATAAGAAATAATAAAATTAAGGACTTCCTAGAAAGGTCGTACAATCAAAGTCCGCACAATTACATGATGCAAGAAATAAATAATTAAATAAAATAAAACTTACATTTCTGATGTCCAGAATTAAACATCAGTCCGCAAGAATTTACAATATAACAGATAAGATGTAGAGAACTTACATTTCTGAAGTCAAAAATCAAACATTGGACAGAGGGCAAAAACAGGAGTTTATATATACGAATCCCCACTCATGTATCAAAGTCTGAACCAAACAAGTCCGTTAAGTTTCAAAATTTAAAAGATTTAAAAGATTTAAGATCGTCAAGTAAATTAAAATAAGAGTGGTCAAGTAAGTCTGTGTCATTGATTAAATTTAGACCTTGTGTTTGTTCTTTAATATGTATAGTTTCCGAGATTAATCGTTTGTAAAAGTTAGGTTCTTTATCTAAAATTTGAGTATTGTCCCAATTGAAAGTATGATTTAGTTCTAGTCTATGCTTAGAGACCACCGATAATTGTGAGGAGGTTTTTTTAATGTCATTAATATGTTCTTTAACTCGTGTTTTAAGTTGTCTCTTGGTCTGTCCAACGTAAGACGCACAACAATTATTACAGGAAATCTTATAAATAATATTGCTATTAGAGTCACGTGTGATGAGATCTTTTTGTACTTTAATAATTTTATTAAGTTTGTTTAGACATTTGTAGCCCACAACAACACCTGACTTTTTGAAAGTGGTACTAATTTGTTCTGAAATGTTATTGATGTATGGTAATACAATCAAATTTTTATCAGTAGTATTAGAATCTTTTTCGAAAGTATTATTAATCTTTTTAAAAATAAATTTCTTAATTCTGATGTTGATATTTTTAAAGATGAAATCTAGAGGATAGCCGTTGTTTAATAGGATATTAATTACTAAAGTGATATTTTTAATGTGGAAATCAGGGTGTGACAACAAAATGGCTCGATCAATTAAGCTGAAAATCGTGCCCTTCTTGTGGCACACAGGATGGTGAGAAAAAAACGATAAAAATCTGCCAGAAAAAGTTTTCTTGTGAAACCAATCGATTTTTAATTTATTGTTCACGACATGAATGGATAAATCTAGGAAGTTAATGCAACGGTCTCATCCTCCATTTCAGTAGTAAATTTGATTCTATTGTGATACCCGTTGAAAATGGCTACAATGTCATCGATATGTTGTACCGGAGCTGCTAATACGATGTCATCTACGTAACGGTAGTAAAATTGAATTAAGTTGTGAAATTTGTTTAAGGCTTTATTTTCAATGTCCTGCAAGACAATATCTGCAATTAGGGGGGACAGCGGTGAGCCCATAGGGGTGCCAAATGTTTGCTTATAGATGACATCGTCAAAAGTAAAATATGTAGACGAAAGGACGAATGCGACAGCATCAAGAAACTCACTTATCGGAATGCTTGTATTCTTAGAGATATATGACCACCTATTTTTCAATCCATTAATGGCTAAATCGGTTGGGACGTTTGTGAAAAGTGAGACAACATCTAAGGATAGCAAAATATTGTCTTTTTTGAGTTCGAAATTACTAAGACGTTCGTAAAGATTNAAACTGTTATTAACGTTACTTCTAGCAGGAGGTAAACTTTTTAAGATAATCTTNTGTAAAAAAGAAGAGATGGAATAAAGAGGGCTGTTGATGTAAGATACAATTATTCTTAAAGGTATGTTTTCTTTATGGACTTTTGGTAAGCCATATGCCATAGGTAACAAACCGTCACTGGATCTTAAGTAATAGAGAGTTTTGTTGTCTATGTAACCTCGATATAGCCACCGTTTAAGTATCTCATTAAGTTTACACTCAATTTTTTTGACAGGATTACGTTTTACAATGTCGTAGGTGTTTTTATCATCTAGCATATGTTTCATTTTTGTTTTGTAATCATCCTTGTTCATGACAACCGTGATTCTACCCTTATCTGCTCGTGTGATGATTATTTCCGGATGCCGTCGCATATAGGATAGACTTAATCTATAACTATTTAACAGTCTATTATCAATATCTGACATAGAAAGTTTTTTGTGAAAAAAATCTTGTAGTTTTGGAATCGCAATATTTCTGATCTTTGTTTTTAATTTAATGTCATAATTTTTAATGTTAAACTCCGTGTCTTTAATAAACTCGTGGATAAGAGTTCTTTTTTTAAACCCTATCGGAATGCAATGTTTTTCTCCGAGTTGTAACAAGCAAGAAATCTCTTTCGGAATGTTATTGTCGGATATATTGAGGAACCATTTATCATTTACCGAATGTAAAGGATTTGTTGGTTCCTTATTATGAAAGTGATCTTGGGAGACAAAGACAGGGACAACATTT
>NW_018021178.1:41170-52402 GCF_002006095.1 Pseudomyrmex gracilis
TAAGAATAATTGTATCTTACATCAACAGCCCTCTTTATTCCATCTCTTCTTTTTTACATAAGATTATCTTAAAAAGTTTACCTCCTGCTAGAAGTAACGTTAATAACAGTTTCAATCTTTACGAACGTCTTAGTAATTTCGAACTCAAAAAAGACAATATTTTGCTATCCTTAGATGTTGTCTCACTTTTCACAAACGTCCCAACCGATTTAGCCATTAATGGATTGAAAAATAGGTGGTCATATATCTCTAAGAATACAAGCATTCCGATAAGTGAGTTTCTTGATGCTGTCGCATTCGTCCTTTCGTCTACATATTTTACTTTTGACGATGTCATCTATAAGCAAACATTTGGCACCCCTATGGGCTCACCGCTGTCCCCCCTAATTGCAGATATTGTCTTGCAGGACATTGAAAATAAAGCCTTAAACAAATTTCACAACTTAATTCAATTTTACTACCGTTACGTAGATGACATCGTATTAGCAGCTCCGGTACAACATATCGATGACATTGTAGCCATTTTCAACGGGTATCACAATAGAATCAAATTTACTACTGAAATGGAGGATGAGACCGTTGCATTAACTTCCTAGATTTATCCATTCATGTCGTGAACAATAAATTAAAAATCGATTGGTTTCACAAGAAAACTTTTTCTGGCAGATTTTTATCGTTTTTTTCTCACCATCCTGTGTGCCACAAGAAGGGCACGATTTTCAGCTTAATTGATCGAGCCATTTTGTTGTCACACCCTGATTTCCACATTAAAAATATCACTTTAGTAATTAATATCCTATTAAACAACGGCTATCCTCTAGATTTCATCTTTAAAAATATCAACATCAGAATTAAGAAATTTATTTTTAAAAAGATTAATAATACTTTCGAAAAAGATTCTAATACTACTGATAAAAATTTGATTGTATTACCATACATCAATAACATTTCAGAACAAATTAGTACCACTTTCAAAAAGTCAGGTGTTGTTGTGGGCTACAAATGTCTAAACAAACTTAATAAAATTATTAAAGTACAAAAAGATCTCATCACACGTGACTCTAATAGCAATATTATTTATAAGATTTCCTGTAATAATTGTTGTGCGTCTTACGTTGGACAGACCAAGAGACAACTTAAAACACGAGTTAAAGAACATATTAATGACATTAAAAAAACCTCCTCACAATTATCGGTGGTCTCTAAGCATAGACTAGAACTAAATCATACTTTCAATTGGGACAATACTCAAATTTTAGATAAAGAACCTAACTTTTACAAACGATTAATCTCGGAAACTATACATATTAAAGAACAAACACAAGGTCTAAATTTAATCAATGACACAGACTTACTTGACCACTCTTATTTTAATTTACTTGACGATCTTAAATCTTTTAAATCTTTTAAATTTTGAAACTTAACGGACTTGTTTGGTTCAGACTTTGATACATGAGTGGGGATTCGTATATATAAACTCCTGTTTTTGCCCTCTGTCCAATGTTTGATTTTTGACTTCAGAAATGTAAGTTCTCTACATCTTATCTGTTATATTGTAAATTCTTGCGGACTGATGTTTAATTCTGGACATCAGAAATGTAAGTTTTATTTTATTTAATTATTTATTTCTTGCATCATGTAATTGTGCGGACTTTGATTGTACGACCTTTCTAGGAAGTCCTTAATTTTATTATTTCTTATGGCGTAACTACTTCTTTCTGCTTTTCAATACTGAAGAGGGCTCAAGTAAGAGCCGAAACGTTTATTATATATCTGTTAACGCTATGTTATACAATTAATTAATAAAAATAATAAAAATTTCACGATCTATTGTTTTTGCTCGAAACAGACCTGTAATTTGATATTTTACTTATTGTTAATTTTACGAGCGGTTCTAATACTACGCTGTTTTATTACGCTGGTCGAATCTACGATATTTTATAATATTGCGTTTACTCGCACTGTGAGCTGTACAAACTATTTTTTCCCGCACTCGTCGCAACATACGTCTGCACGGTACGATAGTTCGCATTAGACTACTCTTACGGCGTCGCACGCCTTCTTCTTCGCGCTCGCTTCTACTACGCCGGCGCGAAGTAGTGCTCCTTTCGCTCCCGTTATCTCAGTAACGGTTCCACCTTAAGGCGAGATTTTTGGTGTGTGTGTAGGTGTGTCGTGTGGTAACATTTTAGTGTGCAAACGGTTTGTTAATGTTGATGTTCGTGTAACTGTGGTATAAAATTAATGTCAGGTATAAGGATTTTTATTTGTGTGTGTAGTATGCCTGGGTGTGTGTGATGTTTTTGCCGTGTGTATTTTTTCTTAATGTATGTGTTTGTAATTACCCCTGTTGTGTATGTATAAGTGTGCCTTAAGATCTGAGTGTTTGTGTATGAGTGCTATGTATGTCTGTGGAGTGTATGGTGTATGAATGAGCTCTTATGGAGTGTCTTGATGTTTGTGTGTGTTGGTATACGTATAAGTTTTATGTGTGTCTTAAAAAATTCTTTTTGTGTATTTGTATAGTGTTTGTATGTGTAAACTTTGTGGTATGTCTTTCTTTCCTTAAGTGTTGTTTTTTAGTGTTTACTTAGTGTGACCTCCACTTTGTTCTTAAGAGCTATTACTGTGTGTGTGTGTTTCTCTTCCTTGTGTAGGTGGAACAGTGCACTTTTTTCCTCTTAATACCTACGTTACTTTGTACTTGTGTTTTTCCCCAAAACACTCTTACTTTTAACGAAACGAACTTTAACTAAAACTTTCTTTCTTTTCAGGTATGTACAACCAGCTGTCTGCCCCCTACGGAGGTAAGTATAACACAAAACTAAAACAAAACTAAAATAAAACTTAGTCACGCATACAATGCGACATTAAAACGGCTGTTGGACTCGAAGTCCCGCTGGTTACATTGCTAGCTATGAACCCTTACAAACTAATGCTAACTGCAGCTAAATTGTCTTTCTTTCAGACCTCTCGGTCCTCGCTTGACTCCGATTCCGGAGACAAAAACTCTGGTGAACTCTTTACTCCGTCTTGCTGCTGTGTCGCCTCGTTTTCCTCGGTAGGCTTCGGTGCCTCGGGTGACATAACCCCCGCCAATCCGGAGTCTGTCTGGAGATCCTCCATTGGTGGAACTACCGCAGAATTCGGATTTTCCATGCTGATCTCCACCTCTTCTGCTAGCAATGGAACCTCGTTGATGTCCAGTACTTTTTCCATCCATAAGTAGTTGGGGGATGGCTGGATCCTTATGTCGAGGTCCACCGACTGTTGGGAGATTATGGTGGGTCCCCTTTGGGTCCGTTCGTCAAGTTCTGTTACTTGTTGCTGCTCCTTCTGTTCTTGCGCTTCGATCTTATTTAGCTCGATCGACAGTCGCCTTTTTAATATATCCGCGAGCTGTTCCGACGTTGGCGTTACACGCTCCCACGTGTCTTCCCTTTTCGAGGTTTTCTCTTCTTCGTCCTCTGTGTCAGACGCTATTCTTACCTTTCGGCGATGTTTGCCGCGAGGTTGCCACATTTCCTCGTGCAACGAAAGTGGAGATACATCCCTCTTTTGTCTCTTTTTTACAGACGAGTTTGTTCGTGACGAGAGGGTGCTGGACTTATATCCCACTGATCTTGTTTTCTTCTCCTTTCTACTTAAGCTTTGCATCCCCGATGACGACGGGATGGCTGGTTCTGAATGGTACTGCGAAGGTGGTTTGTCCGTTGGTACCGTCGTCTTATGTGCCCTTCCTATGCCAAACCTTCCGTCTCCCTGGGATGAGGTGGATTTAGAACCGGAGACACTTCCTGCCTCGGCCCTCAACATTCGTGTTAACTCCACGCAAGTTTGCCTGTCGCGGTCTCTCATTCTTAATCTTTCAGCCCTGCGTCGCCTTACTAACGACAATAGCGCTTCTTTTTGTAGACGGGCTTCTTCATGCTCCGCCACGGCCTGTTGTAACAAGCGTACTTCCTCCTGCGCTTCCGGGTCATCAATTACTGTCCCAACCTGTTCAAAGGTTTCATTCGGATCTTGGTCCATCGTCTCTGCTTCCTGCAACGATGCGTCGTCGTCTCGAAGGTCAGCCGTCTTCTTTTTCTCGTTGGCGTCGTCACGCTGATCGCCGTTGCTCTCTCTGGCCATCTTTGCGCTCCTGATCAAGTAATCTGTAGACACACCTAAATCACGCAGTTTACTACTCAAATTCTCTGTTGCCACTCTGCCTAACGCCGCAGTCATTAACGCAGTATCCTCTATTACTATAAAAGTTTCGCGTATTGTACCCCCAGCCACAGTAAGTTCCGTACTAACTGTGCGTTTCGCTGGGAAATAGTCTGGTACCGAACCGCCGGTTACTTTCACCATAGATACTGACTCAGGTTGCTGCAACAAACACTCGCAGAGGTTATGCGATATTACGTTTAGTTCACACTTATTATCTAACATTAAGAGTATCTTATAGTTCATAATGGACGCGGAAACTTCAGGTTTTGGCAGAACACGGTCTAGAGTCACGCACGCCGTACAATAATTTTTGGAGAACTCGTCTGGTCCGTTTGGGAATACGATACTGGTATCATCCGGTTCCCCCTCCGGCATGTCGCTAAGTTTCATTGTATCTTGTGATTCCGTGTTCTCACCATCTTCGTCCATCGTTTCGGCTATTTCCAGCGCGCAAATATCCATTTCGTAATTGTTTTTATCTTTATTTTTCAGGATCGCGTAGTAATTCTTTACCATCTGCTCGGTGGCGTATCCTGATGTCTCCCACTCGTACAACTCTTTAACGAGATTTTTATCGGGATCATCTTTGTAGACATAAGAATATTCGGCTTTTATGATTGTCTTTGTTCTAATCTTGTCTTTTTTCTGTTCTAGGTCCGGTTCTTCGTGGGATTCCTCCTCGGCTTCGTGGGACTTTCTTCGTCTCCTTGGGCGTCTTTGGATTCCATCCTCCAGGCCTTCGTGTGAGTTGTCCTCGGCTTCGTGGGCTTTCCAATGTTTCCCTGAGCGTCCTTGGACTCTAACTTCGTGGTCATCATAGGATTCATCGTGGGATGTTCCGTCAGATGAGTATTGTTGCTTAACGTTACTTTTCGGCTTTTTTGTCTTTTTTGGACTTGATTCTTTGTTGCTGTTCTCATTTCGTCTCTTAACTTTTGTTTTTTCAGGTTTCTTCCTGTCACCTTCGGACCTAAATGACTCCGCTGACATTGACGCACTATTGGTCTCCGTGGAAAGTTTACTCGTATCAGAGCGATATTCGTCGTCCGACGTTTGTCTGAAACATGCTATCTCCTTCAGTTCCGGGTCTCTATGTGGTCTTAGTTGTCGCGAGTTGTAAACACCTATTGTTTGTCCTTCGAGGTCTTCGATAAGGTACGCATTTGGTCTAATCTTGTTTCTCACTTGATAAGGACCCTCGTACACCAAGTGTATCTTTCTCGTCAGTCTCCTTGTCTTGTCCGATCTTCTATGTAATTTTACCCATACTTTAGTGCCGTTTTCGTACACGGGCGCTGTTCCTTTTTTCTCCGCTTGTTTCCGTCTTTGTTGTTGACGATCTAACAATGTCTGTCTCGCCTCTCGGATCTTCTCGCGGATCGTAGGTCTCGGTCCAACCACCCTAGTGTACCACTTTGGCTGAAGTCTTTTGTCTATGTCTTCTTCTATCACCAAGTCCTCATGTAGATCCTTTGGTCTCATTTCTGTGGATCGATGCTCAGTAATATTTATAATTTTCTCCAACCTTGGGATTACTTGGTCCCATCTCGTGTGTCTCCCGTGGGAATACGCTCTTAGCACGCGATTGATCTCTCGCATGACTCTCTCCACCGGGTTTGACTGTGGGTTATACGGCGAAGTGCAGCGTGTCTCAAAACCGTGCTCCCGACCAAATGCTTTCCACCGGTCAGAGCCGAATTGTCCGCCTTTGTCGGTTGGTATCTCCTCAGGCGATCCGATTTCACGCAATTACTCTTCCCGTAAAGTCTCGCAAATCGTATCTACTTTTTGATTTTTAATTGGATAAAGTTTGGTTACCTTGGAAAAGTGATCGCATAGAACTAAAACATACTTGTTTCCGTTCGGGGTTTGCGGTAACGGGCCACAAAGGTCCATCGATACCGTTTTCATAGGCTTTCGCGGTACCTCGTAATATTGCGTTCCTACCGTCGCGTGAGTGTAATATTTTGTGGCTAAACACACGTGACAGGAGGCAACTACGTCGCGAACATACCTATCTGCGTGTTTAACATAAAAGTATTGGTTAAGGAAAGCTAGAACTTTGTCCGTTCCAAAGTGTAGCAGGTAACGGTGTATCAAATTCACAAAGTCCCAGGCTACCTCCTTAGGTATAGGAATTCTTTCGCAGTTAGTTCCCGGGATATACTTACGGACTATCCCGTGTCTCACCTTATACAACTGTGGTTGATCCTGCATTTTAGTACGCAAAGATTCGCTATTCTGTTGAGCGTCTATTATAAAGTCCGCCCACTGCGTTATATCTTGTCCGTCCCTAGGTGAATTAATAAGGACGATGTACTTTGTTTTATCTTGTCTTTGCTTCGCGGTCGCTTCCGTGAAGCTTCGCGATAACGCGTCCGCCACATCATTTTGTTTGCCAGGTATGTGTACGATGTCGAGGTCAAATTCTTGCATGAATTCAAACCAGCGAGCGATTCTGCTGCTGTTCTCCGTACACGAACTCAGGAACTTTAAAGCTCTGTGATCGGTATAAACCTTAATTTTATGTCCCATCAAAATTGTATGCCACTTCTTTAATGCCCAAACTAGCGCTAGGCATTCCAGTTCAGTTATTGTATAGTTTGTTTTGGCCCCCTTTAGACTTCTACTCGCATAGGCAATTGTTAAGTGTCGTTCGGGCTCATTTTCATCAAACTGAAATAACCGGGCTCCTAAACCAAAACTGGACGCATCTATGTTCATACCGAATCTTAAGCCTTTTTTCAACAAGAACAAGTCTTCGGCTTCTCTAAACGCCTCTTTTATTTCATTAAACGCACTTTGTTGCGTCTTGCCCCATTCGAATTTTACGTTCTTACGTAAGAGCATCTCTAAAGGTCTAGTCATACGTGATAAATTCTTAATGAACCGCCTATCCCAATTAACCAGCCCCAGGAACGATTGAAGTTGTTTTTTTGTTTTAGGTCGCTCAAACCTATCAACAGCGTCTCTCGTATCCTGATTAATTGAGGCTTTGATTTGTGAGAAAGTATAGCCCAAAAATGTGACTTCCTGCTGAAGCCACTCACACTTCTGCATATTAATGCGAAAACCCGCTTCCCTTAGCTTCCTTAGGACATACTCCAAATGTTCGAGATGTTCTTCCAAACTATTGGATGCTATCAGAATGTCGTCTAAGTACACTATAAGGAAATCCAAGTCCTGATCGTTCAACGCCAGATTCATGGCTCGAGAGAAAGCTGATCCGGAAGTCTTAAGACCGAATGGCAATCTCTGGAAAACGTAAGTTTGGTTATTATACATAAACCCTGTATATTTTTGACTATCTTCTTCCAAAGGAATTTGCCAAAAGGCTTGTGTTACATCCAACGTCGTGAAATACTTGCGATGACCTATTCGTTGGAACACTTCCTCTATCGACGGAGGTTGTGCATGGTCATTGGCCATTCTCTTATTGAGTTCCCTCGCGTCGAGACAAAGTCTGATCTTACCATTTTTCTTAATAACCGCCACTAAAGGATTTACATACTGAGTCGGGGCTCTACGAATTATTCCCTCCTTTTCAAGTTCGTTAATATATTCCGTGACTGCTTCTCTATGTATTTCAGGTATTGGATACGTTTTTGTCTTGAACGGTGATTTCGTGTTCATTTTTATCTCATGCGTATAATGGTTGACGCATCCTATCCCATCCTGAAAAAGATCTTCGTTTTCCGCTAAGATCTCCGCGATCCGGCCGTTTGCTTCCTCCCTGGATAGTCTTTTAATCGTCGCAACGTGTACGACATCTTCTAAGGACAATTGCACATTCTCACCGGTGCAGTTAATGATCGCGCGGTGTCTCGCAAGGAACTCCATTCTCAAGATCATTTCGTAAGCTAGTCGTCTTAAAATATAGAACTCGACTATAAAAGTCTTTTCGTTTATTACCACATCTAATGCAGTCTTGTAGGCTATCGGCTCTCCCTTATCAGTAAAGACGCCTCTTACTGTAAAACGATTAATCGGTATCGTCGTCATTTTCATGCCCGCGTTAAGCATTTCATCGTATAGGTCCTTAGAGATCGCGTTAATCTGTGCCCCTGTATCCACTAAGGCCTTAATCTCTCTTGATCCCACTTTAGCTACGACTTTAGCTCCTACTTTGCAACGGGTCTTGCTCTGCTCACTCTGTTGAAATTGGTTCAAATCTTCTAGGATTTCTCCCGTTCTTAACAAAGTTATTTTCTTCGATCCTTGATCGGAATCAGATGACAACACGTCCGAACTTTTAGAACTACTCGTATCGTCCAACGCCATGATTTTGGTACGGGATTTGGCTTTTAACTGAAGTTTCGACTTGACTATGTTTGTTTTAGCCGGTTCTCGACTATTAGTTACCGTTGATACTGCTCGTCTTTTCGATCTTGCCTCCTCCTCGTCGCTATCAGGTGGACTTTCCACTATAGGCTGTGTTTCCGTTCTGTTGTACTTGTACTCGCGCTGTTTGTCAACGCTGTACCCCTTTTTGTTCTTATAACGGTCCCGTGAATCTTCACGTCGATCTTTGCCGCGATAACTCCGATCGTAAGATCCCTCACGGTCTTGGTACGACCCCCGCCATCTCGGATTACTCCTGGCGTCCTTAAGGTCCTTTTTAATCTTTGCGGGTTGACCCTTATTACCGGGATTACTTCCTCCCTTTTGTTCTGGCTTTTCGTAGCGCTTAAGAGCATCTACATGCATTAAGTATTCAACCAAGCCGTTGATGGTCGTTATAACACCCGGTCTGATCATTAACGCGGTTTGTGTATCAAAATGATTCGATATACTTGAAATAAACTCGCTATCGGACGTCGGAGTGTCTAAAGATTTACCTAGCCGTGATAGCTCCAATACATACTCAGCCAAATTTTTGTTCTTTCCAGTGTCGTATTTACCCGAATATATTCGTCGTCTGACACGACTCTGTATCTCCTGTCCCCAAAATCTTTGCAGAAATTGAGTCCTCATTTCGTCATATGACTCAAAGTCATAAACATCATACCAACTAGCTGCTGATCCAACCAAACAACGTGGAAAATGCAACAGCATCTCAACTTGTGACATCTGTTCCCTCCTGGCTATATTCTCGTATCTTCTTAGAAAAGCCACCGGATTGATATCAGATTCTTTGCCACTGAACTTTAAATCTTGGACTGGGCTTACCAGCCAACCTCCCTGAGGTAACCTAAAAGGTATGTGTTGATACGGCGTTACTTGTAAGTCACCCTTACCTACTACCCCTTTCGTACTTAGCCGATTTGACTGACTTTCCCTGCTTCTACACCCGTTTTTGTTTACAGATACTTGGCTGTCGTCGCTTAATTGTTCATCCTCGGGCTTGTCCTCTGGTTCGGCCCTTGCTTCGTCACTGAGCTTGCCAACTAAAGCTGCCATCTGGTTTTGAAGATTTACCATCATCTGATGCATTGCTTTAGTCGAGTACATTTCTTCGTGCTCGTGAACTCTGGACTCGTCACCTATTGGAACTTCCTACTGGAATGCCACATTACTAGGAATTTTAGGAATAGTTCCCGTCTTCTTGGCCGTTACGCTACGTGTTTCACGCGGCAACGCCTCATAAGTCTTATCCAACACACTTTTCTCTGTTCCGGTAGACACAGGTACTCTCCTAGTCTTTGTTACTTCGCTATCGGACATTACTCCGTCCGCTGAGCTCTTAAGCTCCTTTGGCGTTCTTATCGTTGCCATTGTAAGGTAAGTCTATCCTCAGAGTAACTTAATACCGTTATTAACCGTTTTTATCCCTATCTTACTCTTTATATGGGTCTTATGTTTTGTCGCGCACCTTTCCAGCTCTTAACCTTAGATAAATTGTTAATCAGAACGTTATTAATTCCTTTTTATCCTTTTCAGGTCGTCGAGGGACTTCGTGGGATGCTCAACGTTACCAACTGCCACTTTAAGGTAAGTATATGTGAGATTCCGGTAAGTATACTAAATATGATTATTAAGCGAAAATTTCTTATTAAACACTTTTATTTGCTCTTATTCTTTTAATTTCAGGAGTTATTTGGTCTTAATCTGTGGAAGTGAACTTATTATCAACATTACCAGGTATTGTTCAAATAAAAATTTTCAAGTCAGGTATTGCAAGTGTGTTCAATATTTATTATTGCTCCTTAAGAACAAATTGTTACACAGATCGCTTTTACTTTGTCTAGACTTGCTTAATTTATCCAATAATCTTCTTATGAACCAACATCTGACTTTATATATAAGACTTATGCTCACTACTGTGTGACTGCTTATTAACCTTAGAACACTTTTAAACCACTTCTGATTCTTAACTTGTAACTTCCGTTTATGGAATTATTTGTTAACAAGTACTATTACTTAGCTTATCAAACAACAAATGTTATGGAATTTTATCCACACGCAAAGTTTTATTACATATAGTGTACTGAAAACATGCTCACGTTTCAACTGCAATTTTTTCAACTAATTCAACTCCTTAAGAAAAGTTTTTTACTTGCAGATTAACTTTAGACTGTAACGAACAATTTAAGGTAAAAATTTTTCCTTAATATTTAAAATTGACTTTACAGCACGATTTTGAAAATCTGAAATTTTATACCGTGTGTCTTTCGAGGTTATGTGTTTCTCTACGCCGTCGTTCAACTTCATTAACAACTTTAATTAGTTTCTCTACCGCAAACGCGTCACCACGCACGTGCACCGGCAAGAGTATCACGTTATAAACATGTACTACGGAGCGTACCAACGGTACGTGAAGCACCACAAAAACATTCGACTCCTTGCAGTACACAGCAACGGGCGTGTTCCGTTTGACCACAGTACGATTCGACACCGATCGATTTGACACCAAATTATTGAACACAAAATTATTGGACACAGATTTATTCGACACCAAATTTATCGACACCGTACGATTCGACACCAAATTATTTGACACCGTACGATTCGACACGAAATTATTCGACACCGTATGATTCGACACCACATTATTCGACACCGTACGATTCGACACCA
>NW_018021178.1:52772-57985 GCF_002006095.1 Pseudomyrmex gracilis
TGGTGTCGAATCGTACGGTGTCGAATAATTTGGTGTCGAATAAATCTGTGTCGAATCGAGCGGTGTCGAATCATACTGTGGTCAATAGAGTATCACCCTTTTTTTTTCTTTACATGACTAAAGTCAGTCTAACTGTGACGGAAATGTTGTTTATTTTCTAGATATGTATACTCGTTGGAATATTAATAATATAAGGGTAAAGCCGTACGAGCAATGATACTGGTTGTTCGTGTATTATATAATTGTGACTTTATTCTTGTCAATAATTATCAAACGTTTCAATCTGTTGATTCAGATCTTCTTCAGTGAGAATCTTCATTATGAAAATGATAATGTTAATTTTTGAAAATCGTACAAAACAAAATGATATTCACAAACTAGTATTTTTTTATAAAAAAATTTTTTACCCAATATTAAGAGAAAAAACAAGCATCACAGAAAACAATTTTACTACATTATATTGTGACTTGATTTTACTGTTGTCTAACTGACACTTGTTATGTCATATATGTAGACATCTATGTGAAACTTATCCTTCAACCGTATATATATTGTTTCCCCTTCTCACATTTGTAATACAATGTATATATACGAAGATGGAGTAAAAAGTTTCCGGCCTGACCTAGAAATGGCGCCAGCAGGTCTAATTTTTGGCTTGTATTCTATAGTATTATATCTCACTAGCTTGTATATAAATTTTCAGGTCGATTGCTCTGTTACATTGTAGTGTACATTTGAGAGCCGATTGAACAAGACACCTCGATTGCTTACGTGAAAATGGAAAAATCAGAGAAGCGTGTGGTCATCAAATACTTCTATTTAAAAGGCCTAACACCATTACAAATTAAAGAAGAGCTGGATTCAACACTGAAAGACTCTTCTCTATTATATTCAACGGTTAAACAGTGGGTTTCTGAATTTAAGAAAGGTCGCACGAGCACTTCTGACGATCCACGTTCAGGACGCCCCGTTGAGGTCACAACTCCCAAAATGATTGAAAAAATTCATAAAATAGTGATGGAGGACCGCAGATTAAAAGTAAGTGAGATAGCTGAGGCTACTAGGATGTCAACTGAACGTGTACGCAATATTTTACGTGAACATTTGAGCATAAGGAAGCTCTGTGCTAGGTGGGTGTCTAGGGGGGGCCTGGAGATGTAATAGCCTTCCGGCTGCCACAGGCCCCCCCACCGAGTCCGGTGGAGGCCATCGAAGGGTTTTAGTGGGTGCGAGTCCCACACTCCCCGCCCAAATCCCCACAGGGCGGGGGTGCATAACGCATTTCCCCTCGTATAAAAAAAAAAAAAAAAAAAGGTGGGTGCCGCGTTTGCTACCGGTCGATCAAAAATTCACCCAGAAAACTGTTTCAATCGAAAATTTGGCGCTGTACAAGCAAAACCCCAGCGAATTTTTGCGTCAATTCATAACTGTGGATGAAACTTTGATTCACCACTACACTCCTGAAAGTAAACAACAGTCGAAACAATGGATTGGACCAGGTGAACCAACCCCAAAAAAGGCGAAAACAATTTTATCGGCGAATAAGGTTATGGCGACTGTTTTTTGAGATGCAAAAGGAATTATTTTCATTGATTACCTGGAGAAAGGTAAAACCATCACTGGTCAATACTACGCAAAGTTATTGCAGCGTTTGAAAAACAAAGTAAAAAACAAACGACCTCACTTGGTGAAGAAAAAAATCTTGTTTCGCCATGACAACGCACCTGCCCATTCGTCGGTCGTTGCGATGGCATAAATCAACGAATAAAGCAAAACAAAAACAAAAAAAGTTGTTTTTTTTATCAGGCCGGAAACTTTTCAACCCACCCTCGTATATGACTTTCGGTAACGGCGACAAATACATATATTCATTTACACAAGAGATTGACAACAACGTATTTATACATTTTTGAATGCTTCTAAAACCGAGAAATAGGGTTTTACTTTCTCTGTGTCTGACATTATATTTAAAGGTTTATTTTGTAACTTACTGTGTATCATTTCCGAGATATTTCTTTTGTAATAGAAATTAACATTATCGCAAATTTTGACGTTTTTCCAATCGAAATCATGACCTGTTTGTACTCTGTGTTTTGTTACTACTGAGTAATTATCTGTACATCTGTTTATTTGATTTTTGTGTTCTTTAATTCTCGTTTTTAACATTCTTTGGTCTGATCTACGTATGTGGATTTACAATTTTGACACTCTATTTTGTATATAACATTTTTGGTGTGTTCTTTTTTTTAATTCGTCTTTCAATGTTTTAATGAACCTTGTCACCGTTGACCCTGAAGATGTCACCACTGACTCAGAGGAGGCGGGACATCGGTACAGAGGAGGCAACAGTGGCTCCGGAAACCTCAGAAGACGGAGGAGAAGAAGAAAAAGAACCAGGCAAGGACGAAACATGAGAAGGAGTGGCAAAAGGACCACGCATGTCCGAATATTTATAAGTTTATAGTGTACTTACAATTTAAGTATAAGCGTAGTTTTGGTTTTTGTTTTTTGTTTTTTTTTTAAGATAACAGCCGTCACGAGAAAGACGCGCTAAAAAGAAAAACTTAGGAGTTGTATGATTTACAAGATGTTACTTTGTTTTATTTTTTTTTTTTAGTTACAGTAAAACTTAACAAGTGTGATTACAGGCAAAAAATTGACGAAAAAAGAGAAAATTTATTTTTTAATTTTTAATGCCTTAACGAGCGTGTGGATATAACCTTAAATGGCACAAGAAATTTTCAGTTTGCATTAAGGCCCGTATTCATAGTCAATTCTTATTTGGAAGATTGCCTTAAGGTTAAGCTTAAGGCAATCTTTAGGTAAATGTTAAGACATCTTCTAAATTCATAGTTAATAAATGAGCTATTATTTCAGCAAAATCTTAAGGTATAACTTGTCAAAGATGACCTTATTTTAAAGCATCTAGATGTGATTCATAAACAGATCTCGTTTGATATAAGCATAAATTTAAGGCTACCTTAAGACTAATGAATTCATAGTTGTTTAGGATGGTCTTATTAGTTATACATATAATTACAAAAGATACATTTTTGTCAAGTCAAGATAAAAGTGGTATTAAGATTATCTTATTTGTTCTACTTTTTAGAGAGAAAGTGTGTATGACAAATTATTTTATTTAAAATAGAAGTTGAAAATATTAGAAATATTGAGTTAAATGAAATCGAAGTCATTGATTTTGATGATGATGAAAATAATGTGCGTGTTCCAAAAAGATATATTAGAGATTGGATCAGTCCATTTCAGTTTTATAACAATTGAGAGTTCAAAAGACGTTTTAGATTTAATAAAGAATCTGTATATGGAATTTTGCCTAAAATTGAAGAAGGACTTGTAAATATTAATAACCGCGGTCTTCCTGTACTTCCGGTGATTCAAGTGTTAATTTGTTTAAGATTTTATGCCACAAGCAGTTTTCAGGTTAAAAAATACTAACTAATAAAATATTATATATATATATATATATATATATATATATGTATAATTATATATAATATTAGATATAATTGTATATAATATTTATATATATAATTATTATAATAAAATATCAACAGTTTTTAGTATGTACAAATTTTTTAGTGTATTTTTTAGTGTATAAAATTTAATACTTTTTTTAAAGTTATATTAATATTTTTTACAGCAAGTACTTGGAGATTTTATAATTGTGTCACAGCCAACTGTGTTAAGAATAGTATTTCGAATATCTGTACTTTTAGCAAGAATCTTTAATCAATTTATAAAGATGCCTTCTATATCAGATACTATAAGAGAGAACCACAGACTTTTCAGAGATATAGGACGTCGTGATAGAGGTATTGGTTTACCTGGCATCGATGGAGCTATTGACTGTACACATGTACGTTTAACTGGTACCAGATTCCACAATATCTATGAAATTTATAGAAATTGAAAGGGATATTTCTCATTAAACGTACAGGTGTGTACTAAACTGTATGCTAATACTGAACTTTAACTTAATATATATGTATTTTCCCTACAACACAAAGTCTAAAAACAAGACATAAGATATTTTTATAATAAGATGTCTTATGTTTCGATTTTGAACTTTGTGTTGTGTCTGGAACATTATAATTTAAATNAACATAGTTAATTACTTAATGTATTATTATGTACATTATGTCATAAAATATTATTAATTTTGATATGTTTGTATTTATATGCAGGCTGTTGTTGGGCCTAGAACAGAGTTTTTGGATATCGTTCCAGAGTGGCCCGGTAGTCANCATGATAGTAGAATATTACAGATTTCTAGAATATATATGAGATATGTCCAACGTCAGTTATCGGGTACTCTAGTGGGAGATGGTGGATATTCCTGTCTACCATTTCTTTTAACTCCTATTCAAAATCCACAAACAGATGAAGAAATTACGTAAGTATTATATCTCTAATTTTTCTATATCTAAGTTTGGCTTTTCGGCGGAAGGTTCTGCAGCAGTGATGACAGCGAGGAGAGAGGAGTACTCCGTAGGCGTGTAAAAGATAAAAGCTCCTTTTATATAGGAACTGATATATTTACACTTTGTACAAGAAATTGATTTTTGGTTTTTATAAAAGGGGCCCTGAGAAGGGCCGTTTGTCTGGTGGCCCTGATGAGGACCGTTAATGTGGTTTCTCCCTCCAAAAGATTCTCGGCTCCGTGGTGGTTAGCCGCCACTCCGCGTTCCCCCAGGGAGGTAAGGACGGCGATGCTGCGTCGACCGGGTCTGTCTGGGTAGACGTCGTCGTTACCACTGGAATCGGCCGGGTGGTGTCGGCTTGGCACGATTGATCGGCCGTAGAGGTCCGGAGTCTTCGTCCTCTGGTCCTCCGACGAGTGGTTTGAGTGGAGGCGTCCCTGCACTCAGTAATCGGGACCGCTGGAGGAGTGAGAGAGCGATCCCTCGGTGTGGCTGACGGCGTTAGTGGTAGCTCCCTGGTGACGTCAGGTGATGTCAGGAGTCGATCCCTGGTAGCGGCAGGCGCTGATCGTGGTCGATCCCTTGGTGGCGAGAAGTCTATCGGGATGAGCCTCCACGGTAGAAACTCCTGGACTCGGAGACTGCTGAGCTGTTTTGTTGACCCGGATGTTCGGGGTGGCTCTGCTCCTGATGCTCTAGGATCTTGTGGCGGAATGCCTTGAATTGTCTCCGATTAGGGAGAAAAAAGAGATCTCTGGGAGATCTGCGCTC
>NW_018021178.1:58048-65035 GCF_002006095.1 Pseudomyrmex gracilis
CGAGTTTAAGGCTGCCTCACTGCCGCGCAGCCCGTTCGTGGTGTGATACGCACCACACTAAGTATAATATCTAATGTGTCTTATTATANTTACAATTTGCTTCATAAAAGAACACGTCAGATTGTCGAAAAGACATTTGGTATTTGGAAGCGCAGATTTCCATGTCTATCTAGAGGATTGACTAATAAGTTAATTTGTTCAACTACTATTGTAGTCGCTACTGCTGTACTACATAATCTTTCGTTAATTTTTAATAATATATTACCGGAAGAAGAATTACCGGAAAGCATTGAAATGGAAGAAATGCTAATTGATGAGCCACATTTGCAGCCAGGCGAAGATTTTGCAGCGCTCATTGAAAGATTATTTAGATAACTTTTATTATATTCTCATATTTTATTATTCAATATTATATAATATATGTACTATATTATTCTATAATAAACTATATTAACATATATGCACTCTTTATATATGACTCTGTATACAATGCACTTTTTAACTTGCAACAAATAAAATAATAATTTAAACGCATTAAACAACATTAAACTTTATAAGTACAAAACAAACTTAAAGATATCTTATGCTTTGGGTTTAGTTCAGTCATATTCTCTCGTGAACACATTTTTTTTATGCTTTGGTATTAGTCATTCTCTTATAAACGCATGTATTTTTCCTTTTCTGTTTTAAGTTCTAATTCAGCTAGTTCGGCTTTCGCAGTAGCTGTTCGAATTTCCAAAGCATATAATTCAGTATGAAAGTTTCTTTTATTATGATCATTTTGTTTTCATAAGCTTTTCGTAAGTCTGCCATTTCTCTTTCATTTTCCATTATTATTTTTATTCTTTCAATTTTTACAGCATTTTCGTCGTTATCAAGAGTTTCTAACGCATTTTTCTGTATTTTTGTTGGTTTTCTAGTTTGCACATTAATGTTATCCAAAGCCTTCTTTTTCACAGAATTCACTGTAAACACAATAGTATTTAATTATTTAATTAATATAAGAAAATGTTGTTTTACATTAATTTCGTTACCTTTATTTAAAAAGTCATATTTTTCATTTTCTTTGTCTGTTTTTTCGGTTATTGTATCTAAAAATTGATCAAAATGAATAACTATCTTATTCTGTCGTAAAGAAAAATAAATATTTCCTATTCTATTTTATAGTGAATTTGGTTACTTGTACACTGCACTGGTGCATATTAAACAGGTGTTTTATATATTTTTGTGCATGACATACTAAATTTTTTTAATTTTAATTTATTTCAATCTTACATACTTTCTTGTATTTCAATTATTTTGTCATTTACTTTATTATTATTATCCTTATTATTATTATTTGTATATAATATATTTTTATATAATATAGTGCCTGTATCATCTTGTAAAATATTTAAAATATTTTTACTTTTTTCTGAAACATAAAACATGAATCTATAATAAATACATTAAAATTGATACAATTTTATTTATCAAATACTGTTTTTGATTATATAAATTACATTAATTAAATAATGAAAAAGTTGTAAGTATGCCTTTTATATCTATTTTCTTATGTTTACTAAAATATTTTCAAAACTATATACCATCAACTTCGTTTTTTGTCATATTTGATGTAAAAATAACAGGTGCTGTTGTCATAAGATGTGGTGATATTGTGGCTACATCAGGATCTAAATTTATGTTTGGAGGTGGTGGACTACCACCAGTTGCCAAACGAGCCTGTTTTTCTTTTGTTAATATATCTCTTTGAGTCTGTTTGAGATTTGTCCACAACATTTTTAGTTGTTAATGTGTACGCTTAAAAAGGAAACACATTAATATCTTTACTAGATAAATATACAATTCAAACTCTAACCTCTTTTTACTATTTACCTCTTGTGAAATCATTGAAGATTCGTTATATCGTTTGCAAATTTTGTTTCACGCAATTTCTTTATCATGAAGAGTTGAAGTATCACTTTTCTTTAGTTCAATGATATGTTTAAAATCATTTAATATTTCTAAGAAAATTTTTCTTTTCAATACTGTATAATGCTTGTTTTTAGACATTTTTGAAATGTTAATGTTACAATATTTAGTATATTGTACAAATAAATACAAATAGTTCTTTACACCAAACAAAATTTTTCAAACAAGTTATTTTCAATCACTTCAACAAATCATTAATTGCACGTTTTATATAGATATTCGTCTGTACTCTTTTGTGATTATGCTGGTGATTTATTGGATTCAAAAGAAAGAATTACTTTCATTGGTTGCTTGTAAATGTGAGAGGTGACCTCGGGTTCAGACGATAAAATTAAATTTGTGGAGATCGGCAATTAGAACCAGGATGCAGGATGTAATGCAGAATAAATTGTACCAAATGTTATTTGAAACATTTCAACACTGTATTTGTGTCACCTTTAGTCAGATTATAAAACTGTGCATTTGAAAAAGTTGTAATGCAATTTCTTTTTTACAATACATTTGAGGTACAGATTAAAACAATGAAGTACTTACAATGGTAACGACAAACTTTGAGTATGGGTGACATCCGAGATGATCGTAAAACTTTAAGACAAAATGATTATGACTATCATGTGCGAAGGAGACAGTTGAACTGAGTAACGACAAACAAGTTGAGGATCAAGTGTGGAAAGTCAAATGACTTTGTGTATTATTGGTAGGTACGTTTTGTCTAACAGTTCCGTATCTTGCATTATATTTAAGGTAGTATTCTGCATTTTGATGTGTAACATCTCGGATGTCAATTGCTTGTAATAATTTATTTTTTTGTCTAATATTTTAACTGAATTCCAGTCAAAATCATGTCCGGTATTGTGACTATGTTCTGCTAATACTGAAGCTTCATATTTGTTCTTTTTTACATTATTCATGTGTTCACGAACTCTAGTATTTAATTGTCTCTTGTTTTGTCCTATGTGCGTCACATGATTTACAACTAATCGCATAAACAACATTCGTGTGTTTGTCCTTGAGAATCGGATCCTTGTGTGTTTTAATATATTTACTTAGTTAAAAAAGATTTCTAAAAGACAAGCGGTCTTGGATGCCAGTCAAGAATTAATTTAACTGGTATGTGCTTTTTGATGTATAAGGGATACTAAAATATTGTTTTATACTATTGTTTGGAGACTCTGTGCCATTACTAATATCTTTATTGAATTTGTTGAGTTTTGTATTGAAGAGAGATTTTATTCTTTTGTTTATGGTATTAAAAATTAGTTCTAATAGATATTGATTTTGTATTAGAATTTCAATGACTATTTGTAGATTTTTTTGATGAAATATTGGATCAGATAATAGTATAGCTCTGTCCACCAAACTTATAACGGTACCAATCTTCTGACACAAAGGGTTCTGAGAAAGAAAATGTAGGTAACAACCCGAAAATGTTGGCTTGTGATACCAATCACATGTCAACGTGTTGTTTTTGTTAATAATATGTACATCCAGAAAACTGATACTATCATCTGTCTGCAATTCATGTGTGAACTGCATTCTTTCATGGATCGAATTGAAAGTATTAAGAGTGTGTAATATTTCACTATCAGGAATCGCAAGTAATATATCGTCTACATAACGGTAATATAATGGTAATCTAAAAGTTAGTAAGTTTAAAGCTTGTAATTCAAGGTCTTGCATAGCAATATCGGCTATAATGGGTGACAATGGGGAACCCATCGGTGTACCGAATGTTTGTTTGTAGATTTTTTGGTTGAACGTAAAGTATGTAGAGGATAAAACAAACTCCAGTGCTAACATAAACTCAACTTTTTTAATTGTTGTATGTAGACATAAGTATTTCCATCTCTTTGCAACACCGTCTAATGCTACATTGATAGGTACATTCGTAAACAGCGACACAACATCAAATGAACATAGAGCGTGATTGCTTGGCATATTAAAATCTGATAATGTATTAAAAAGGTGAAAGCTATTTATAACCGAAAACGGTGAGTTTGGAATGTTCTTATAGATGGTTTCATGTAAATATGTAGCTAAATGATGAAGAGGACTATCAATTGTTGATACAATGATTCTATATGGGCAATTCTCTTTATGAGTTTTGGGTATTCCGTATGCTCTTGGTAACATAGGATCACTGTTGATTAGCGGATATTTTTTGTGTTGGCTAATAAAGCCTTTAGTTACCCACCGATTGAGAAGTTCTTTTAGTTTGCTATTGATTTTATTAATGGGGTTTTTATTGATTATAATATATGTACTTATTTTTGTCATTCAACATTGTGCTAACTTTTAAAATGTAATCATTTTTAAGACTTGCTACTGTGGAATTGCCTTTGTCTGCTCTGGTAAATATGACATTAGGATTATCTGTAATGAATCTAGAGACTGCTTTAGATCTTGTTAATAAGTTCTTATCTATGTCTGTCAGCTGATTGTTATCATTAATGAGGTCATTCAAGCAGTTAGATATATGATTTCTTATGTTAATTTTAGTGGTTGTGTTAAATTTACGGATGTTGCGTTCGACATCTTTTATAGTTTCAATTATTACTTTATTTTTGTTATGTGTAATAGGTAGTGAAAATCTATCTCCAAGTTGGAGATTATCAGTAATTCTGTTTTGTTTGTTGGAATGGATAAACCCGGTAGATTGATAAACCATTTATTGTTTAATGACAATATAGCAGGTTCATTTTGTTCAAAATCTGTAGGTTTAATTTAGTGGGGTTAGTTTAGGTCAGCAGCAATGGTGGATAGCAGCAATGGTGATAGCAGCAAAAGGATGGCGGCCGAGGTGTGGTTCTTTTAGTGAAGATTGATGTTCCCAAAAATTAGGTTTTATTCCGAAGGTATTTACATGCTATTTACAAAGTATACTTGGCTCTGACAAGAGCCGGTTTAATAATATTATAATTGGATGTGCCAGATTTCTTTGTTGGGTTCTGCGATGCCGTGATCGATCTCGTCTGCTGCGGGAGTGAGCTCTCCTGGTGTTGGGCGATCGATGTCTGGAACGGCTTCTCTCTTTATGCTGCCGCTTCTTCTCCGGTTTACGCTGCGGAATGAATTCGCCGGTGATCTCAGTCTGTACTGCTGTGGAGATAGTTTTCCGTGGCGATCGTTCCCATTCACTGTCGCTCGACTGCGTGGACTGATCCTTATATACCAGTCGTTCTCTCTGCACCCCTCTATATACGCGAGGTGGGGGAAGTGTCTGCATCGATTTGTAAATCCTTTGGCGTGGAGGAGAAGATATTGGTGAGATAAGCGGAAGAAGAACCAGACTGTCTCTAGGTGATGTGTATCTCCGGACCCTGATGTCCCACTATGCCAGCAGGGCCCTAGGAGGCCGCGTTCGCCGAAGCGAGGGTATGTTGTGAGGTCGGAGTATCCACGATCGGAACGATTCTTCTATTGGTCCAGTGGATTCCGCTTTCTGATTGGTCGCCTCTGGTTCTGCTATTCCATGTGGTTCCGAGATGAAGACCGCTCCGAGGTGTACCCCTGGGGATCGTGAAGGCGTTGGTCTAGTGATCCGAACCGCTGGAGCGTAGCTGGGTGCTTCGGGATGATTGCTGCTGGTCTTCTGCTTCGGTGCCGCTCACTGTACGGCGATAGATATGCGCCGAGCGGGTCCATATATGTAGACACCGCGGCAATAGGTACTTCCGCGCGACATTCGCGGTCATGCACTACGTAGCGGCGGCGCGCGAAACTGTGCGTCCTGCCGTACGTAACTTTTATTTTTCTAGTGGTGGTTTTTCTAACCGCCACATTTAATATTACTTGTTAAGGTATTAATATTTTGCTGGTCGGGTTCTAATTTAAATTCGTATTGTTAATGTAGTGTTTTATCCACAAACAACTTGTTTGTTGGTACTCAGTTCAACTGTCTCCTTCGCACATGACAATCATAATCATTTTGTCTTAAAGTTTTACGATCATCTCGGATGTCACCCATACTCAAAGTTTGTCGTTACCATTGTAAGTACTTCATTGTTTTAATCTGTACCTCAAATGTATTGTAAAAAAGAAATTGCATCACACCTTTTTCAAATACACAGTTTTATAATCTGACTGAAGATGACACAAATACAGTGTTGAAACGTTTCAAATTACATTTGGTACAATTTATTCTGCATTACATCCTGCATCCTGGTTTTAATTGCCGATCTTTACAAGTTTGATTTCATTGGTTGATCTAATAGAAATAATACAAAAATAGCCAAATGCTTAATAAGTATCATCTTGAGCACATCTTCGCGAAGACGGTCTCAAATAGAATAAGAATCCCTTAAAAATATTTAAACTAAAGGCCGATACGAGCATAAAATACAGGATGGTCGTGTATAATAAGTTGTCTTTATTCAATAAATATAGACGTTTTGGTCACACAATTTTGACCTTCTTCAGTATGAAAATTAAGTCTAACAAGAGAAAAAAAAATTTTTACAATCAATAAAAAAAGCGCAAATCAAATATCACAGAAAAATAAAAAATAATATATAAAACTCACTTAATTAAAAAAGAAAAAATATTTTAGTACACTACGTCACCAACAGATAGATGAAATAATGTTGATGACTTACAACGATATACTGTGTACTGGCAAGAAAACATAAACAAGCCAAATATAAATAGACATCCCCACTATTAAATCCAAATATACAAAGGTTCGCAATAAGTCGAAAAACATGTTTACAAAATATGTACAGAAGTAAAGTTCTAAACTTTCGATTTATACAATTCTAAAAAGGGAAAGTAAGGTTTTAGCTTGTCTGTGTCCGACATTACATTTATTGGATTTTCTTGTAACTTGATGTGGAGCATTTCTGAAACTGATCTCTTATAAAAAAATTTTTGGTAATTATGCAGTTATACGGACTATTTTCCGATCTCAACAATTTTGACATATGTTATCAAGGTCACCTCCCTGAATAATAATATGAAGGTTTTATCCGTCGCTCATTGTTTATAAAAAACTTATGAACAAAAAAAGTTTCATGAATA
>NW_018021179.1:0-7220 GCF_002006095.1 Pseudomyrmex gracilis
CAATAAAGTCGAAACGTTTTGTCTAAATTATTACTAATATTTTCGCAATACATCCTGCATTGGTTCGCAATAGCCGTTGTAATCATCGCAATTTTGGAATAACCATTTCGAACCGGAGGTCATCCCTCAACACATCTTTAAAATATTAAACCTAAAATTTTTTGTAAATAATATAAGTGTGATAATTTAGGGATATAAAAATATGCACTAAAATTTATGTAACACTAAGTTTAGTGCCATTTTTAATAATAACCATACTCCATGTACGACGGATAGCGTAAATATCACCGTCGGTAGCTGTAGAATCCGCGCGAAATTCGCCGGCGGCAGCGCAAAAGCAATGCGAGAAATAAGCGGCCGGCAAAGTGTTAAAGATCCTTTGCCTCTTCTCTCACATTCTTCTGTAGTATATAAGATCAATTGCCGTGAATGTGAAGCTTCGTATGTAGGACGAACTGGCAGAATGTTGCAGGCCCGAATTAAGTAACATAAAAGTCACATCAATAGAAATTCCACTCAAAAATCTGTAATAACTGAACACAGATTGCAATACTCACATGATTTTGAGTGGGACAAGGTAGAAATATTGGATTGGATTAATTTACAGTGCGACACGGAAAATTTAGATAATTCCTATTTACCGTTTGTTGATAAGACATAAATTGATATATCATTCGTAAATTTGAATTCCATTACACACACGTTGTTTCTTAGTCGCGATTCCACCTTTGTAAAGTGTTGGTCGGGATGGCTAATGCGGATATTCTCGATCAGCATTGAGCAACGTATTTTTATCTGTAAGTGACATTGTATATTATATCTATTCTGCAATTTTAATTATTTTTTAAATTACGTTTGTTGTATTATTTTTAGTAATTGTAATTTATTAGTTGTGTTGATATGTTAATTTATTGTAGAATTGCATTTGAAAAGGACCTAATACAAGGTCGAAAACGTTTCTGCAAATTATTTATTAATAACCGGATTGAAATATATACACTCCAACAACTGTGTTATTGTTTTAATAGCCAAAATCCATTTGTTCTTCCAAAACGTAAAGTTTAAAAAAATTTTATTTACCAGTTTGTAACTTCATGATTTTTTCTTAAAAAAGGCTTTTTTTGGTTTTTAAATATTTTTTTTGGATATAAATATTCTTTTGTAATAATTATTTACCATAAAAGCCGTCACTTTCTAGAGTGTCATTATAAAATACAATACAAATAATAAAAATAAAAAAACGGCAAATAATAAAATTAACAACACAATAAGACCAATACGCGTTATAATCAACAGGTATAAGTGGTAAATTAGTATCACGTAACACAATGGTGTGCTCTTCAAATGACACGTGACGTTTTGATTGCATATATTTTTGCAAACATTTTTAGTCAAATTACAATACAAAAATAAGTATATAATAAGTAAGAGTTTAAAGTCGATTTTAGTATTTACTATCTAGCTGCAGTGTTACTAGATCGGGCCGACCAGTACCAAGAGCACCGAGATGGTGGGAGCACGCATACAGCGAGAACCGCCGTCCGTGTGCGTGACGTCACGCTCGGCTGTTCAGCTCGTGAAAGAGCGCAGACATACTATGTTCTGCCTCGCTTCCACCAAGCACGTTACGCGAGCAAGACATTGAGGCTCGAAAGCAATGTTTCGTTGCGCGCTTGTAGTGTATGACAATACGACAACGCAAAATGCTTTTGCATGACTTACAATCTTGGAAAAAATAGAGAATATTATTAATAAGGATGAGTTAAACATCTCAAAATGCATTTACTATTACATTTTTATTAATTCTAATTAAAAATTAACTGCAATAATTTTGAAGTTTTTAGATTATTTGTAGATTATTGAAAAACATTAAATATATATATAAACTATAAAATTAGTTTTCATAATTTTTCTATATTTTTAATTTGTAAATCACATAAAAATGATCTACATTTTACAGATGCATAATTCTAAAGTATTTAATTCACATATGAATATAATGTATTAATTAATTGAATTTTGTATAATATGAATTAAATATTTTGAGATTATATGTCTGAAAAATGTAAATTCTTGTTATAATTTACACAACAAAAATATATAAAAAAAACAACACTAATAACTTCCAATATTCCAAAAACTTTTGTGAATTTTTTTTTGAATTATTTCAGTTAACTCATATGTAATAATTCCTAAAAAAATATAATGCATCTTGAAATGTTTTACTATTATCTATAATATTACAAACTTTTTCCAAGACTGGAAATGTCGGAAAAAAAATATTAATATATAAATATTGTACGTCTTTTAAAGAAAAATTGTGTGTAAAAATTGATTTTGTTTAGATATAAGTAAAATAAAAACATTGAAGTTTAATGTTCTATGATATTTAATATAGGCTTTCAATTTCTTTCTTTACAAATTGTCCAATATATAAGTATTCTCATATTAGATNATAACGTCGGTCGGCAGCAAAACTAAAAGCTTCGATGTGTTTACTGTAGACACGTGGACGTGCGACGTTCTACGTTTGTCGCTCGTTTCATACATCGAGATTTCCATGTTGGTGACATCGCAATTAGTGGTATCACTTGACAACAATGTAATTTTTTGAAATACATGAAATGTCNTGCATTTTCCCATAGAAAATGAACTAAACATCTTAAATAAACTTTGCTACAAAGATTTTTCATGTTACAATATAAAACATTTTCGCAACAATTATATAATACAAGTTTTATGCAATGATGATAGGTAATATTATGAAGAAAGTAGTGGTNTTCCGCACTACCCATGAGGTGCCACTAATAGCGCGTTAGGTTTTTTAACGTGGACCTTCGCCTGTAGCNCTATTCTACCACGTTTTATTTCGCATTTGTTAGGTTTTTAAATATGGATGTCGGATATATAGAATGCCAGACAGATTAAGATTTTACACATTAATTATTTTTAAATATAAATGTCGGATATTTAGACTTCCAGACAAACTAAGATTCACAAACATTAATTATTTTTAAATAATTTAAACATTAGTATTGCACATATTAGACGTAGAGGGACCAGCATCTTCAGTATTATCTGCAGCGTATAATCTCAAATGACTTTTCTGTTTTTTAGGACATGCAGAGTACAAATTGTTTGCTGACATTAGAGAAAAATGTTTTTTATTACTGTTTATATTTACGGCTGTTTCTCTTCTCGCTTTCAATGCTGATTTTATTACACTAGTAGCATTTACGGTGACAGACGAAAGTTTATTCCGTTTTTTTGTCTTTATATCTGGCAAGAAGGAAAAGATTCTTTCTGAATTGGCATTTGAATTTGGCAGCTATCTAACTGAATTTAAAAGAGATTTTAAATTGGGATATTTATGTGTACGTTGGAAAATTTGTTTTCACATGTCATCAAAATTTAATGTNGACAAATAACATTTTTCTGTTTCTGTTAAACTCTGATGTAAAGCAAGCCATTCTTTTCTTAAACTATTGTCGTCAAACCCACCAAAGATTTGGGCGACAAAAGAAACGTCATTAAAAGAAGCTTCTCTATTACTATCATATAAAGCTATGTTTGATTCCAAAACTTTTAATTTTGATAACAATATGTCGTTTATTGGTAATTTTTTACAAATATCTTGGGCTGCAGTAACGTAAAATTGCAAACAATTTTNTCTAACATTTGCAACTACGTTTGCGTGCCCTTGTTCAATTAATGCTTCGAGATATTTTTCACACTCACTTCCTAAGTTTACTTTGCTTAAAAATTTACGATTTTATTTACTGGAAAAATAATAATTATTATTTATATTCCGTAAAAGCTCTGGATGTAAAAACTGTTTACATATAATATTTAGCAATTCGAGTGATTTTGGTTGTAGTTTTTGTATGCTTGTTTCTAGAGCTTGAAAAAATGCGTTAAAACAATTAAAGAAATGTAAAATATGTTCTAAAAATAATAAATATGCTTTTACATCAGGTTTGTGCATCACAGATAATAAATTTTGTCCAGTCTGCGTTTTATCACTTACTACTATTTCTGTTAAAAAATTATTACTAGTATCCCAAGATTTTAAAATTCTTTCAATACACAAATGTCGAGAAAGCCATTGTGTGTCGCACAATCTTAGAATTTTGGTGTTTGTTTCTTCAAAACATTCACCAAATTCTTCAAAAATAGCAGATTGCTTTGGACTACTATTAATAAAACTTGCTATTTTTTCTACGACTTTCTCGCAATAGTCTGGAATCTTATTGCATGCAGCATTAGCAATTAGCGCAGAGGCATGACAAGAGCATGGAAATGTTATTAAATTTTTGCACATTGTCTCAAGCTTTGTTTTAAATGACGAATATTTGCTCGTCATAACAGCCGCGTTGTCACACGACAAGGCAACAATGTTTGAAAATGGAATTTGAAGTTTCCACATTTCACATTTAAATGCATCAAATAATTTGTCTGCGCTGCAATCTTTTGCATCGATATCAATTAATTTGACTAATTGCGAGAAAATATCTAATGTTTCGAGATTAACATACCGAACAAGAAACGTCATCTATTTCTGATTAGAAATATCTGACGTTTCATCAATAAAAATAGTAAATTTTATATTTTGAATAATGTCGACTACACGGTCATTTTCAATCGGACATAACACGTTCAAAATATTCTTTTGACATTTTATTCGACCCATTGACATGCTTTGTAATACATTGACATCTTTTTCTATTTCTTGGAAGAATTTTAAAATTTCTGGCGCAGTATGAAGCGAAATATTGTGTTCGGCAATAAAAGCAGCAAATTTAATTTCCGCTGCTTTCTTTTGCTCTTGGAATAATAAAGTTTCGTCTGTCATAATTACATCTTCATCTGTTTGTTTTTTTCCAATATACTTTTTTTTAGTTACATGTGCTGCAGATTCTGCGTGATCATAAATATGTGACAATCTTGCTGACATATATTTGTCACAAAATGAGCAGAAAAATAATTTATTGTTATGCAATACTTCGCATAACCATGGTTGAAATTATTTCATTTCCAATCATTGTTTTTGAAATTTATGTGTATCTGAAGTATTTGGTTTTACATTCACATCATTATTTAAGGAAACACATGTATTTTCTTTTATATTATTTTTATGACACAAAGAATCCGCATGTCTTGAAATGCGCGTGTTACAAGAAAAAACTTTATTGCATATAGTGCAATGAAAAAGACTATCATTTGACGGTACTTTCCGTATAAGATTTATATCGATCATCTGTAAACCAAGCTTCTAAAAAAAAGCTTCGTTTTGATTTTTTTTGTGAATCGCTTGTTTCAATATACGACAAAAAACAAAGAATTAAATTAGAAGACAATGAAAAGAAAAAAGAGAGAGTAAGTTTAATGACTTACTTTAAAATTAGTTTCCTGACTCTGACGTTACAATTAAATTGACCGAGTTAAACGTATAGGAAATACGTTGACTTTCAAGAAATTCACGTAGTGATTGTAATCAATTTAATAGTACAAGTATAATCAGATTGATATCACAGTTACTAAGTATCACAGATTTCATATAAATAATATACAAAATATATAACAATAACCCACAACTCTTTACTGCACAATACACCACAATACACGATATACGCAATTATTACGGAAAACGAATGCAGCGCACAGCGTGGCAGCGACATATACGCGATTTTTTATTGTTTTGTGTAAGTCGCGCCCGCGTCGCGCCCGCGTCGCGCTTGTCATCTTTTAGTTTAAAAGACAAAAACAAGCGGCGCTTGACGAAAGTGAGACAGGTCACGCCATGGAAGACGATATGTCCCGTAANTAATAAGTAAAATTATTATTTTTCTAATACTAAATTGGATGACAAAGTTATTCAAAACTCAAANCAAAAGAAATATATGAGCAAATATCTCGTATATTTTTGCTGTGTACATTGCGCGCTGCATGTGTTAATATAAACGTTGTTTGTTTTCGTGATTATTGCATATGCTGTATTGTATAGTAAAGAGTAGTTTTCAGTAACTTTGTCATCGATTGTTGTCTCAGGAGAATGTATTCAATCAAGCAATTTGAAAGGTGTGCAGCAGTATATCGTGAATGCTTTCCAGGTACACAAACGACACTGTGTAACACAGCGTCAACTGGTGCAAATGAGACACACTGATATGCTATTTCTCACACTAATAGACAGTGTAACTGTACTTGGAAAGCATCCCGTGTCAGTAGATTGATTTTATGTAATAATTATATATATGTGATTTGTTTTTTAACAGAAGAAGAAGAATTGATGCAGCAAATGCTTGAAGTTAAAGGGATGCACCAGCAGTTGCAACAACAAATGTTGCAACTGCAACAGCAGCAGCATCAGCTACAGCAGCAGCAGAAGCAATTGCAACAGCAGCAGCAGCAGCCCCAACAACAACAGCAGCAGCATCAACAACAACTGCAGCAGCAACAACAACAACAGCAGCAGCAGGGTAACAATTCAACTAATAAGTTATTTATTGAGTATAACGCAACTATTAGTAACTCTATATAATAATTGGAAATCTTTTCTTATTAATAATCTTCATTTTAGGTAAACACAGAAAAGGAGCGGGCCGCGCCAGAGCCTGCTGGTACCAGCGGGGTGGCCGAGGCGGTGCCGCCATATTATTCCCGCGCAAAAGAAAAGGCCTGCGCGGAAGAGGAGGCCCAAACGCTCCAATTATTCAATATTATATTACTTATTAATAAAATTAATATAATATTGAATAATTGGAGCCAACTATTTTTTATTATATGTAATATATATAAAACTAAAATTTAATTATATATTAATATTTTAATTCTCTATTATAAAAATAAATTTTTTCTATTAAAATAACAATATTGTGATTTACTTCTTTTAATATAAAAAACACTAAACATTCTATATATCCGACATCCATATTTAAACACCTAACAGATGCAAAATAAAACATGGTAGAATAGAGCTACAGACAAAGGTCCATAAGAAAATGGATGACATTTCATGTATTTCNAAAAATTACATTGTTGTCAAGTGATACCACTAATTGCAATGTCACCAACATGGAAATCTCGATATATGAAACGAGCGACAAACGTAGAACGTCGCACGTCCACGTGTCTACAGTAAACACATCGAAGCTTTTAGTTTTGCTGCCGACCGACGTTATGATCTAATATGAGAATACTTATATATTGGACAATTTGTA
>NW_018021179.1:7310-24865 GCF_002006095.1 Pseudomyrmex gracilis
TTTTTTTCCGACATTTCCAGTCTTGGAAAAAGTTTGTAATATTATAGATAATAGTAAAACATTTCAAGATGCATTATATTTTTTTAGGAATTATTACATATGAGTTAACTGAAAGAATTCAAAAGTTTTTGGAATATTGAAAGTTATTAGTGTTCTCTTTTTGTTATATATATTTTTGTTGTGTAAATTATGACAAGGATCTACATTTTTCAGACATATAATTACAAAATATTTAATTTATATTATACGAAATTCAATTAATTAATACATTATATTCATATGAATTAAATACTTTAGAATTATGCATCTGTAAAATGTAGATTATTTTTGTGTAATTTACAAATTACAAATATAGAAAAATTATGAATACTAATTCTATAGTTTATATATATATTTAATATTTTTCAATAATCTACAAATAATCTAAAAACTTTAAAATTATTGAAGTTAATTTTTAATAAGAATTAATAAAAATATAATAATAAATGCATTTTGAGATGTTTAACTCATCTTTATTAATAATATTATCTACTTTTTCCAAGATTGTAAGTCATGGAAAAGCATTTTGCGTTTTCGTATTGAGTGCGTTCAGACATCTCAACGGTTGAGAGATCATCACGTATGATAAGACTATTCTTCAAAATCTGCTGTGGTTCCAAAAGTATGATTCAATCAGAAGTGATTATCTCTCAACCGTTGTGCAACTGTTGAGTTGTCTGAACGCACCCATTGTCATACGCTACAAGCACGCAACGAAACATTGCTTTCTAGCCTCAGTGTCTCGCGTTACGGGTGGAAGCGAGGCAGAACATAGTATGTCTGCGCTCTTTCACGAGTCGAACAGCCGAGCGTGACGTCACGCACACGGACGGCGGTTCTCGCTGTATGCGTGCCCCCACCACCTCGGTGCTCTTGGTGCTAGCCGGCCCGATCTAGCAACACTGTCTAGCTGATCAAAAGTATAATATACAGTTAAATGTACCTAGTAACGGTCGATAACCAAGCAGACCCACAATATGGCACAAACAAAGAAGTCAAACCACAAATGAACGAAGATCGACGATTGAGCAAGTCATTTTTGTATCCATAAGTACTAACAAGATATATAAACTTGACCATATAAATAAGGTATAAAAATAGAAATTCGATTTTGTCAATGACATAAAATAAAAAAAAAAAGTGGAATGGTCAAACGTTAAAACTACTAGTCATTACGTCAATGATTATAAACTTAGATTAACAAGAAGTGTAAAACTTACCGATAATTGATAAATTATTCAATTGACTTTTACCGATACGCAGGACACTGAAGTCCACATACTATAGATCCTCAACCGCCACAATAGACATATCAAATAACAATACGTAATGTCGAGATAAACAGTCGACAGTAAGAAAGGTAAAAGCGTCAAGAGTGGTAGGAGTGGCACACGTGATTGTGTGCCATTTACTTAAACACCGTTCAAATGCGCAGGGTTTAATTAGACACCGTTCAAATGCGCACTGATTATTTAGACACCGTTTAAATGCGCACTGCAGTTGTACACCGCACTGCGCAGGCGCACCCGGAGAATGCAGAAGCAAGCCGCAGTGCAGAAGCCAGATATTTTTACACTGTGTAGTAAGCGTATATGCACGGAAAGCATATATGTAATACTTCTATATGGCTAGTTGAGCAAGTTTCCCATAAGCGGGACTTATCCCAACACTGAAGGATAAAAGATAGAAGATGCTTATTGGCTCTACAAGAAAAAGTAGGAGGAGTGTTCAATAATTGGTAATGCGCAAGCGTTGCGAGAAAATTTCGAGGTTATACTTTACGTCACATGTGCTATAGAGTTTCAGTATTGGCAGTGAATATCGGAACGCAGCCAATATAAGCATTATGGATGCATGTCACGCATGCGCTTTCGAACAAACTGAACAGTGATAAAGAGTAATAAAGAAAGTAGAGCATTGTCTGCTTCCATTTTTCGCTCACTACGATATGCAAGAGAGAATTGAGAATTTGACTCATTTCGTTATATCAAGACGTGAGAGAATTGTTCCCGGAGTCCGTATCAAATTAATATTTTCCGGATCAGTTATTGCTGTATTGGGAATCTCCGTTGGCGATGTGTTAAGTGCGAAAACTCCAGGAGCCGCTAACGCGTTTTAACAACCTCTGTATTTGGAAGATTAGAACGCTGTCCGAATTTTTCCTAAAAAGAACTTAAACATACTTTTGCAACCGAGCGTAAACCGGAATTCTTCGCGATATTACTTTTATCAAGCGTGATACTCTCTGTTTCTTCATATTCTCTTAAGTACCGCTCCTTAGCGACCTCGTCCGTACATTCTCTAGGCCAACCGCTCGCTTCTTGTNTAAGTTGCAAAAATGTATTTATATATTCGCTAAATAATCCGCCTCGCCTCGCGCCCCGATCGTAACAAGTAACTTTATATTGCTAAATTTTGCTTACCTCCGTCACGCGATAACCTTTTTCAATAGCTTTAAGTAATTCGCATGACACCATGTACTTTCAAATTTACGATTTTTTAAATGTTCATGTGCGCACGCGTCTTGTGAGAGCGTTTCGCAACAGCTACAGCATACGGCAAATAACAATTTACCGTGCGCTCGATACGGAAGAACGGGGCGAAAAAGATCGCGTGGAGAAAGAATCTTACAGAGCACAAATCCTTCGACATTGGAAAAATCATAATTTGGAGCTTCGCCAATTAAAACCGAGCATTCTTCTCCTACATAAATATCGGGGTGACCGATTGGGAAAACTCCTGTTTTTAAAACATAAGGATATAAAGAGCATACATCGACATANCGTATCTTTTCTGTTCCAGCAATCTCATACTGCGTTACAATATTTTCCGTGCGTCCTCCGTAAAACGCGTCGCGCGGATTAAGAGGAGTTATTACGTGTTGTCTTGAGACAAAATTCTTAAGATTTTGATTTTCGCGTATTTCACAATCGAAATCACACTCCCACTTTTCTGTAACAATGTATCCCCGTTTTCGAAGACAATACGTTGTGGCGAGAGTTTGTTCATAACGTGAGTCAATTGTATCTTCTCGATGTGACAAAAGCGGTCTATCGCGATTTATTCTAAAGCACTTAGCGACTAAATTGTCGACGAATATAAACAAACTTGCTCGACTCTCTCACAGCGGGACTTCCGTGTCCACTGTAAAGAGAGATATGGAAAATGCGTTGACTGTTGCGTCACACCACAGCCCAACCGTATTCATGGGCTAGGACGTAACACTTAATTTTCTCCGACTTTACTTTTTTACTATTATTGAATATTTATATGCGTGCGCAGTTTCCCCATTATTTTTCAGTCTTTATTTAGCCGTTTTACAAACTTGCAGCATTCGTCTTTCGACTGTTAAAGGCGCTACATCGGTAGTTCCAAAAATTGTTTACGGGTTGTCGAAATAATTCAAGATTTTCNGAAGAAATGTCGAATAGCAGCCAAATTAATACTACCCTGACGGAAAAGAGCTCGCGTGCCGTAAATGCTAAAAAAGTTCATCGAAGAAATTACATGGTGTTTTGTACAACATACGCCCTTAATAATTCACATACAAAAAATATTCACGTGGGATTACATGCATCNAACAGCGATGGAGTCTTCAAACCGCTTATAAGACTTACCAGCAATTTGCCACACAAAATCGACTTTGAATACAGCGACTGGGTAAAATTCTGCAATTGCATAGAAGAGCTAAGCTCTTATTTATGCGGAAATGTGACATCCGTCACTCCTATTGTCATAGGCAATATCGTCATTATTTTCACTACGGCTTATGGCGAAAAAACATTATTGCTAACAACAAAAGGCAAGGAGATGAATGAAGTATCTGCAATACGAAATACGACGTCGTCAACCTCCTCTTTGACGAAGAAACAAAGAATCTTCAAGATATCCATCATGATGCAAAAAGTTACATTTGATGGACTTGTGAATGTTTTGCAATGTGTCGAAGAGCGATATGCTCAGTTTATCGTCAAGGTTATTATTAATCAAAAATGTTTTTAAGTCATTGTTAACAATTAATAGAACATAAAATTAATTTACTTGGATTATATTTACTACTTAAATTAGAAATCTTATTTTTAAAACAAAACTTATTTTACAAAAAAAGTGATAACAAAATCAAAAAGTAACACCAAGTAAATGTTACGTCCTGGAGACTCCACGGTCCCCTTTTTCCTACGACGCGACGCGCCAACGCATAGCAAACCTTTTTTTTGATAATAAATAACTCAAACAGGTCTCTTATTGTTCGGAAACTTAAAACTCCAGACGATAGAAGAACAAACAAAAATTATATCGGCGCCCGGAAAGATAAACTGCGCCTAGCAATAACACAAAATTTTAGCAGCTTTCCAAACAAACCCGGATATCTCCGGGTCATACAGGATGCATACTGCTGGCATACTGCTATCATTTGGCTATCGGGGTAGATAGATAGATAATATTTAGTGATTTCCTTTAGGGTTACAATATCTTATACAAAAAACTTACGTTTACTCTTACAGCTAACTTACACAAAAAAAACTTACATCTACTCTTACAACTATTCTTACCACTAACTTAAAAAAACAATAATACCTATATACACACACACGCACTTGCTTTACTCTATTCTACGCAATGTGGACCTCCCCTTCCGGCTGTCAACTCTCTCTAGCTACTCCGCCATTGGTTCTCATATTCTCTTCACTCTCATACATACAATTACACGCTTCTTTTCACACACCCATTCACTCAACTCCCACTCACTCAACTTACATCCTTTCCCTCCTAATCACTTCTCTCCTTCCCCCTGACCTACCTCCTTTTCCGTTCCCCTATATTCCTCCAACCTCCTTAACCATCCTTTACCCTCTCCCTCCTCCCCCAGCACCACTTAAATCATATTCTCCCAATTTTCTTCTGCCCCCCATACCCCACAATCCTCCCACACATGTCTCCAACCCTACTCCACTAATCCACACATTCTACATACCCTTTCTTTCTCCTCTTCCCAGTATCTACCTTTTTTCATCTTGTTCCCCATCCTAAACCTAGCCACCCTCTACCATCTATTTTCTCCCCACCACTTTTTTAAATACCCCGGCACTCCTTCCTTCTTAATTCTCCCGTACCATCTATTGTATATATATATATATATATATATATATATATATATATATATATATACCTCGAACTTTCAATCTTTTTTCATTTCTCCTCACTCTGTATCCTCTTCTCGTTCTCTATCAACCGCTGAGCTCTCCATTCTCTTGTTTCTCTACTTTCCCCCATCTCTGCTATCCTTACTTCTTTCTCTACATAATATTTTATCCTGACACTCTCCCACTCAGACAACCACTCCCCTCAGCAATATTTCTGTAATTATTCTGAGTAGCAGTAGTTTTATGGATCAGTCACTTATTGGTTGCAATTTTTATACAATTATTTTATTCTATTTTTTCATCCAAAGATAAACAAAAATAAGTACCGATCACGAGCGGTGCAAACGGCAAGTGAAAAGTATACTGTATAAATGTAATTTACTTGTAATTGTCTTGTTACTTCGTACCCTTTCTATATATCTTTTTGTAACTTTGGTGCAGATTTCGCCGTGAGTTCGTAAGAATGCTTTCTAGGATTTGTCAGTGCAAAAAGCAGATTTGCAAAAACGTTGCTAACAACAGAAGCGGCATCACAAACAAACAAGTGACGGCGACAACATCTTGCAATAATAACCCAGATAACCAAGACTGAGTGATCACATTTTGCAAAGTTTGCAATAACACATTATACCAGTACAATGTAGCCAGCATTCAAACATAATCTGTTATTTCAACTAGTGTCGCCATAAAAACAGAAAAAAAAAGAATATAAATATGTCATGCCGTGATACAAATATTATTGCATCAATCAAGCAGACCTTGCTAAAAAAATGTAGCAGATTTGAAGCATAACGTGCTATTGTCATTTTATTCTTCATTTATTTCTATATTTTTGCTGTGTTGTTTTCTTTACATATCGTGCCTACATAATTCACTCACTATGATGACACAGCTGAGTGGAATCTGCTGCAAAGTGCTGATTAAACCTGCGTGCATACTGCTGGCATACTGCTGTCATTTGGCTATCGGGAAATCTTGATAATTCTTTGCTAATACCACGTTTTTTAATGTAAAACCAACAAACTACTTAAAAGCAAAAACAAACAAACTTAAAATTGAAATACAGGATAGGCGATCCGAACTATTATACAATGTCAGTATATGTGTGAATTTAATAATTAGTAATTAAGAGAGATTACTCACAAGTTCTATAGTTGTATACTAATATATAAATATAAGAACATAAAGCGCCTTTCGCAAGGTGTTGTGCGTAAATGTGAGTATGTATACCCAGCAAACACACATACATAAATGTAANATTGCCGTAATAAAACGGAAAGTAACAAGTAATATAACGTGTNCGTTACATGTAACATTCTCGTTAGTTGTAACCAAGGACTAAAGTGTCAATAAATGGACAGCTATATAAAGTAATAACTGCTATTTTTAATAATGGACTGTGTATTGAAAACAATCATTATACAAGTATGTGTAGAGAAGGAAAATCTAGCTGGCTTAGAATTGATGATATGCAAATTAGAAAACACCACTGGCCACAAAATGCTACAAATGTTTCTATTCTTTTCTTGGAAAAAATAAGTAAATAAATGTATTACTTTTGTTACCCCATGGGATCTTCAGGATGCCGCGAGGAGGGACGTCGAAAAGATATCTGATTCTTGTTGTAGCACCATAGCTTTTATTTTGAATAATTACACGTTTCTTTCACAACTCGTGTTTACACTTTGTTTCACCTTAGATTTCTAACTTCTAAGTTCCCACAAGCGATGCTCTGTCGAGCAGAGCCTTCGGCCGCAACACGTTTCGGGAGTATTCCAACGACGCACGGGTGATGCCGGCTTTTATACCTCAGCCAATCAATCATGATTGGCGGAGGAAAAACCGGTGTCCAAAAAGTGCAATGCAGACCATTGCATCTTTTTGGCCGCACGTGCGACCCTTGGCCAGCGCGTCCTTGAACGCGCTATCACATTTTGCGTAGCGACCGCTGACTGGATCCTTGCGTCGAATTCCAGTAGTCCTGATAACCTTACAATAAGCATTTTAAACTGATCACTAACACAAACGGAAATTACATAAACAACCATATACCTAAAACAAACATATAACTAAACGTATTGTTTAATCTTACACAAGCACCTTATAACAGGGGAAGTTTTTCCTTAACTTTTAACTAGATTAGTGTAGTTGTCATGTGTTCAATGTGGGGTCTCCGATTGGTGTACTCACGGTGGATCTGTGAAGGTCAAAATTCACTATCCTTAAACTGTACTCGTTGCGTGTTCTGGGTTTCCTGCGAGATTCTTTTTTTTGTTTTTTACTACAAAATATATTACGACTATTACAACTAGCAATAGTGGTAATCCACCGAGAGGTACACAAAATACGATTGTTTGTCAAACTCTCGGTCTAGGTTGGTGTTAATTTCTTGTATTTTTTGTAACTGTACTGTGCCAAACGTTATGTTTTCTAGTTTTAATTCGTCGGGTTTGTGTTGGTGATTTTGTAACTCGCTATTTTTGTGCGTGACTGTGATGTTAAAACGTGGTAAGTATTAATTGGTTTATGTTCTACGATTGTTTTTGTACTAACAATGATATCCTTTGTTGAAAACCCACAATGTTTGGACACTTCAACTTCACCGGTCCCCTTCAAGACCGGTTAGGTTAGGTTGTGACCGGACGGGACTATGTTTCGCGTACTGACTTTCGGTCGCCACCTACTTTAACCAACCAAGTAGGAAGGATACGACTTTTTAGTCTGTTTTAGGAACGGACTCACCCAGACAAACTAAATCCGACCTTGCCGCCCTCGTCTTTGGATCTCCTCAGCTTACGGATTCCGGACGATAGTTGCTGACAACGGATCTCTGGTACGGTCTCTGTCCNTTCAAAANTGATGTGGTGNAAAACAATCACACACACANAGNTTGTANTTTGTAAAGTTTANAAATGTTTATTAACACTTGTTGATACAACAATTTTTTCTGTGTTACAAGGTTACACACAAGACGCGTTATTCACAACCGTATTCGGTATCGCGATCTTAAATGCGTACAATATGTTAATAACTACATTGAGCGCGACACGCTTTAATAACAACCGACTTTTACTAGGTCGTTCGTGTACGTCTCTGAGCGGACTCGATTTTTAGTGTGCTGTTCTCTTCGTGAGCGCTCGATTCCAACTAACTTTTAACACTTATAATGAGTGCGACACGCTTTAATAACGACCAACTTGTTTTGGGACGTTCGTGTGCATCTCTGAGCGGACTCGATTTTTACTACGCTGTTCACTTGGGAAGCGTTCGGATCCAACTAACTCGCGGCGCGCTCGGCTTNGCCAAGTCGCCGCGTCATCCCTACTCCGCTCTTACGCATGCGCACGACCTACATAAAAATAAGACTTTCTAAAACTGATAAATTTTGACTTGAGACGTTTATTTGGTCACAAATAGACGCTCTGGTGCAATTTTGTCAAAAATTAAACTTTTTTGCCACAATTGCATTTCTTCAAAAATTTTGATCTGAGACGTTTATTTGGTCACAAATAGACGCTCTGGTTCATTTTTGCCAAAATTAAAATTTTTTGCCAAAGTTAGGTTTTTTGACTAACAGGTGCATTTTTTAACAATGTGTAATTTCGACTAAACACGACGAGTTTAGCTTAGAAAATCCTATTTCCGGTCTTATTTCACCAAAATCGCAAAGTTCGTATTTTTNGTCAAAGTTAGGTTTTTGGCCTAACCGGTACCTTTTTTCCAAAATTACGTAATTTTGACCGAACACGTCGAGTTTACTTTAGACAACTCTATTTTCGACTCGACTTTCACCGTTTCGCAAAGTTAGTAATTTTACCACAACTCGAGGTCAGCCCCTAACTTTCGAACTGTTGCTTAAACTAGGCGTAGCACCCAACCTACCGTACACCGGTGTGGTTTCGCTGACAATTACCACTTTTGCCCAGGGTTGGGTTTTGGCTCAACTACTCGAGGTAAGTACTTAACTCATCAGCTGTTGGTGAAACTTGGTGAGGCACCTACTCTAACACAGATCTGATTGCTGACGCAGTTTTACTAACAACGACACTTTTCGTCAGGGTTAGGTTCTGACTTTTGCACCAAGTCAAGGTTAGCACCTAACACTTTAACTTTTTGCAAAATTTTGATACCCATCCTATCTTCCGAAGTCCTTTCCACTCACCCAGTTTCGTCAACAACTGGAATTTTGTGAACACCTAACACTTGTTCACCACGGGCGATGTTAGGCCCCGGTTACCTCGTGAAAAGACTAACCCTGTGATTTTGTTTGAAAACCATTCCGAACACTCAAACAGCCCAAACCAATCCGAAAAACTTTATCTTACTTTTATTATTTTTCTTCTCGAGCTAAATCGTTTCTTAGCACCACTGTACATCGGTTGATTTGCCCGGCTGTCGTGAATATTACATTCACACTCCCTCAGCACATCATTTACCTTACTATACTCCCTCTTGCGTGGAGCTCATGTCTTGTCTCGGTTAAAATTCGTCAATTCTGAGTTTGTTAACAATTGTCTGACTTGGGATAACGAAACTAACAATTTCAATTTTGAGTAGAAATCCACCAATCGTTCTCTTGACGCTAGTCTAGCTTTCCGGTCAAGTTTAACCAACAACTCCGGTTGACAAAGAGTTTTACTAATCTTTTTCTTTTTGTTTCAGGTGACCGTCGCGGGACCCCTAGGCTGACCTGGCTTCATCCGGACTTTGTGGAAAATTTAAATGCACGTAAGTACAACGCTAAACCTCTGTTTAACAACCAAACTCCTTTTGTTACTTTCAGACTTAAGTTTTCAACAAGTTAGTCCAGAAACACCTGTTACCCGAAAGTTAGTCTCCTAACCCAACTGGAGTCAGTAGGCCTAACTTTTCGTCAAATTTTGAAACTTGGGTTAAACTTTCACTTCGCGTCACAAACACGTACAGAACCCGATTTCGGAGTTCCACTCCTTCTTGAAATTGTTAGCTTTACATCTTTTGCCAACTTCGTGAAATGTCAGTTTGTCGAGTAATCCCCAATCTCGTAAGATTACAAAAAAAAAAATAAAAACAAAACTTAAACCAAAATAAAAAAAACTCATCAACTTTAGATTGGTTTAATAGGGCATTATGCACCCTGAGCGTAAACACAAACAACTTTTGCTCACACGCAGTAAGTCACGCTCCCTCTAAATAAAAAAAAAAACAAATAAACAAAAACGTCTTTGGCTGATTGCCTTTTGGATTTCGCTGCGTCGCTTCTTTACTCCGTGCTGGAGCCCGACTCTGCTTTACCACTGCCCGTACTTCGGCAGCGCACCCAGACGTCCCCCAAGGACGGTTCTGCCACCGCGGCGTCAAAGAAGGCATCAGTTGACGTTCCCGACCGCTCGAACAGTCGCTCCACCGAAACCGCCTCCACCCCGCCGACGACAGGGATGGCCCCAGCTGGCGACGGTGACAAGGTCCCTTTCTTCTGTCTTGTCGGGTCGTTTTTTGCACCTGAAAGACACCGTTTGTTCGTTTGCCATTGCCACTTAACTCAATCCATACAGTGTGATTTAACGTTATAAACGTCGTTTTACAACCTACATAGTTATTTAATTTATGTACATATGCCTGTATTTTGCACGGAGAACTTGTCAAACTGGTCGTTTGACAGTAACACATACATTTGTCGATTGCTGTCTACTGCGATGATTGTGTTCCGAACGTTTGCTACCGCAAACGCGTCACAACGCACGTGCACCGGTAAAGGTATCACGTTATAAACATCATGTATTACGGACCGTACCAACGGTACGTGAAGCACTACGAAAATATTCTACTCCTTGCAGTACACAGCAACCGTCACAAACCGTTTTATCTTTACCCAATTACTTAAATTAATTTCGAATGGGAAGTGTAATTCATTTGTTAGATGATTATTTGTTTCACGCATGCTTTGTATTATTTGTTTGATAGGAATTAGCTCCAGTTGTTCTAATTTGTTCGACGTGCCCGTTACAAGTTTTATTATGTCCTTCAAATCAGTTTCCAACTTGTGTAGTATATTGATTACAGAAAACAAATACTCAGTTAATACATTTTCTTGTGTTTGTTTATTTAGCTAAGGATCTGTAACACTGACTTGCCTAGTAGATTTTCGTTATTTTAAATTACGCTTTCTATTCTACCGAGATGGGCTACTGTCACGTTTAGTACTTTTAGATGGTTTTTAATCGCATGTTCCCCTGCTACTTGTCTATTTTCTAACAAGTTAATGTGTTCGGAGATAGCTTCTTCGTCCTCCGTGTCCATGGTACCAAACAATTGCTTTGCTATTAAACCGATTCCGTTGACCAGTCCCCTGCGTTTACGTGTTGAGAGTCTTACGATGACTTTGATTCTTTTGAAAATTTTACTTATTTCTTGATCTTTATTCAGTAGTTCTGTATATACTTCCTAACAACTTACTTTAGTACTGTCGTGGACATCGCTATCCGAGCACATTTTGCTTGTTATTTTTAATGTATTATTTACTAGTGTGATCCGTTTTTCGATTGCTGATATGTCTATTCTAATAACTAATTTCTATTTTTCGTCTGTTCTTAACAACGTTCCTCGCTTTTCGAAGTAGAGTCCAGGATTGGACGGCTCGGACAGCTCGACTTTGCCATTTACTTTTTGAGTAAAAACCAATGTGTGAGTTACCAGTAAGGTTCTAGAAAAGAAAAGAATACTTTATTGTTTTAATGTTCATTTGACTTACTCTAGTTGGACTTAGAGTTGTTGAGATTACGGGGAGTTGTAGGACTTGATGATGAGAAAGATTCTTTTAAAAACTGACTAAGTTTATTAAATATCACTTTTACTACTCTTTGTACAATTAACGCACGCTATAACTGACTCCTAGCCGTTGCTATACTGCGGTAAACTCTCCGGATGGACTCGGAGCCACACAGTATTCAACAGCTACTCACGATCTGTTTGTCGTTGCTCGCGATCGATTTTTTAAAGGAATCGATCGCGACTACTCAGCAATTTAGCGACCTAATTGCTACTGCACGTAGGCCGCTGATGTTGCGTGCTGCGTCCGTATTCTACTTAATACTACGCTTAACAAGCAGTTTTCATTCACAACAAAATGCTGCTTGTTACCTTTTTTAAAACAAATCCGGGTTAATTGAGCAATGATGCGTACCTTCCGCAATTGCTTAATGGCCCGTACAAAATTAAACTAAATTTTACAACAATATATATAGATATTAAAATGAAAATCATCTCAGGCTCTGTAATCGTTTTAAAGTTAATAAAATGTAAGTCAATAAAGAGCCATCACAGGATGTTGTGCGGAAAATATGCCTGTGCATATAGTATATATACACATGTGCAACAAACGTAATCACATTTTTTTCATGTGTTTTTAAATTGAAATTTTAATACTTTAAATTTATATAGGATGCTAGTTTTGCATCACGTATACAAATGACCCCGAATATCCCCCGAACTAATTTTTTTAAATTGCAAAAAAATACTCCTTAGCCAGGAGTCGAACCTGGAATCTCCGTCTTTTCGGGCCGTCGCCTTCCCTGTTAGACTACCGAGGCACTTGGAGTCTCTCTCGCAATATTACATACAAATTGAGATGTTCTGATATACCGTCTTCTTCCGATTAGCGTATTTGTTTAAAGTTATAAAAATGAGAATCATCTCAGGCTGTGTAATCGTTTTCAAGTTAATAAAATGTAAGTCAAGAAAGAGCCATCGCAGGATGTTGTGCGGAAAATATGCCTGTGCATATAGTATATATACACATGTGCAACAAACGTAATCACATTTTTTTCATGTGTTTTTAAATTGAAAATTCTATCATAGCCAATCTCCATGGTGAATTGCAAACGTGGATGATAGTAGTGATATAAGGCCGGTTCTTACTCAGGAGCTCCGAGGGGGGTGCGGGGTATGACGTCCCAGGGGGAGGGGTGACGTCACTATGACGTCATGCGGGGGGTATGACGTCACATGGATGAGAGGGGGTATGACGTCACAGGGGGAGGGGGTATGGCGTCACTATAACGTCACGCGGGGGAGGGGGTATGACGTCACAGGGGGAGGGGTGACGTCACTATGACGTTACGCAAAGGCGTGGCTCTGACGTCACAGGATATTATGTCACGCGGGAAATGACGTCACTATGACGTTACGCAAAGGCGTGGCTCTGACGTCACAGGATATGACGTCACTCGGGAAATGACATCACGCGGCATTATGGCAACTTCACACGCAGTGGGCTCCGTTATGACGAATTCACACGTGGCAATATGGCCGTTCGACAAGTTGGCGTCACAGGATATGACGCGGCGGGCACCGGTATGGCAATATAACGGCGACAATATGGCGACTTCAAGGTAACAAAGTATTGTGGATATACGTAAGTTTCGTTATTGCCGTTTGTTCACGGCTATCTCTTGTTGTGAATGGACAACGCACAATTAATACGTTATAAAATATTCCAATATTTGTCCGCTAAAAAACGTTTAAGACCTATTTACATAAAACAGACGCGGATAGGAGGTCTTGCGGAATTAACCTGTCACGTTGGTTACTTGGCTGATTTGATTAACGTGATTGGCTACTTCCGCAAGATCTGCGATCCGCGTCTGCGTCTTATATAGAATGGTCTTTAGTGTAATCTCGCGCATGCGGTATATTCTATTGTTTTAGTTTGCATCACTCACGCATGCAGATATGCAAAATCACGCTACAAAAAAAAAGACAACCAATAGTCGCTGAATACTACAAATAATCGTGTCTTGTGCTCTTCAGTGGATAGCGAAGAAGACTTTTAGTGTTAAAGTAAGTTAGTTAAGTAAGTTAGATTATAACTATTAGTTTTAAAATATAATATTAATTTTATTGGCAGAATACAAATAATGGATAAAAAGCGATCGAGAAAAGACGTTGCATCTGTATCAAACCGACATTTAAAAAGATTGGCTACGCAAGAATCAGAAATTGTTTCTGATGCTTTATTAAGCACGACTGTAACGTCATCATATAATAATGTCAATTNTAAATACACAGAACATTTGGAAAATGTCTGTACAATTAATTCAGATATAATACATAATCAAGCTGCTGAGAATGCCGTAACCGAAAATGATATTCTTTACAAGTGGAACAAAAATAATGATTTATTACAATCATCCGTTAGCGACTTCTATAAATCAGAAATTTCTTTCATATCTGAAAATGCAACAGTTAACAATTTTAAAACTGATCTTGCTGTCTGGGCTGTACAACATCAAATTTCACATACGGCTCTAAGAGCATTGCTTCAGAAACTGAGAAATCATTCGTGTTTTTCATCATTATCTTTAGATGCACGTTCAATTGTAAAAACTCCGAGAAATCAAGAGATACGTATTGTAATACCAGGAACGTACTATCATTTTGGATTACAAAAATCTGTACTGAAAATATTAACTTCTATAAAGAGCAATGTAGATAGTATACAAATAGCTGTTAATATTGATGGTTTACTACTCTCAAAATCGTCACAACAACAATATTTTGGCCTATACTTGGTTTAATTCTTCCATATGACAAAGTATTTGCAATCGGAATTTATCATGGAACAGAAAAACCAGCAAATGTCAACGATTTTTTAAAAGATTTTGTGAACGAGGCTATAGACATGTGTAAAAATGGAATTTATGTAAATGGTTGTAATATTCAATGCAGAATAGAAGCTTTAATATGTGACACACCAGCAAAATCGTTCGTTTTATGCGTAAAGNGACATTCCGGATATTCTAGTTGCACTAAGTGCACTACAAAAGGAGAATATATAGGAAATCGTATATGCTTCCCGCAAATTGATGCGCCACTTAGATTAGATGATGATTTTATTCAAAAGATTGATGACAGCTATCACAAGCCAGATATAACATGTAGCTTACTAAAAATACCTCATTTCAAACCCGTTACAAACGTTCCGCTGGATTACATGCATCTAATATGCTTAGGAATAATGCGTAAATTAATATATTAAGGCTGGATGGAGAACTACATTATCGACTACAATATAGAGCCGTTGAAGAAATATCTATACGTCTAACTCAGTTAAAGCCATCAATACCTATGGAATTTGCCAGAAAGCCTCGAAAACTTGATTGCGTAAAATTATGGAAAGCCACGGAATATCGATTAATACTGTTGTATACGGGTCCAGCAGCTTTTAAATCTATACTTAAAAATAATGTATACATTCATTTTATGACGCTACATGTTATTGTTAGAATATTGTCTTCAAAAAATTNGCATGAACAACTGTCTTATGCACAAGATTTGATTGTTTTTTTTTGTGAAAACATTTATCAAACTTTATGGAAAGCAAAACGTGTCTCACAATGTTCACAGTCTTATACATCTTGTAAACGATGTCAAAAAATTTGGACCACTTGATAACTTCAGTGCGTTCAAGTTTGAAAACTACATGCAAGTGTTAAAAAAATATCTCAGAAAAGCGGAGAAACCTTTAGAACAAGTTGTACGGAGATGCATTGAAAAAGAAATTAATTTAACTACATCATCTACTGAATCGTCGNATTTCATTGAGATACATCCAAACTTAACATCGTTACATAACAATGGTCCACTTCTATCCAATTGCAATAATCCACAATATAAAATTATCAAGTTCAACAAAGTTACATTTAAAACTGGGACACTTGCAAATAATTGTTGTGGTTTAAGTTGTGGTTCTATTGTATCTATTGAAAACGTGGCACATTGTAAAAAGCAAAATATTCCTGTTATTATCGGCTACAAAGTTGTGGAGAAAGAAGATTTCTTTAAAGTTCTTTGTTCATCTTCGTTGTTTGGAATTTATTCCGTAAAATTTAGCTCAGAGTTGCAATTATGGCCATTGAAAAATGTGAAAAAAAGTGAAATTGCCATGCAAAAATAATAAATATGCAATCTTCCCATTACTACACAATGAATATAATTGATTAATATTCATTTATACAGAATGACTAATAAATTTTATGCAATCGTTGAATTTCAAGATGGACTACAAGTAGTACCAAATAATTGGTTAAGTGGAAACATAACAAAAGCTTTTTGGCCAAACTTTACGAATAATCTACGGTATGATAAAGCGGTCAAATGTATGGAAAAACCAGAATGTACTTAGATGGAGCATCTCATTCGGAAAATATATGGAACATTTTGTAAGTACTGTAACACACACACACACACACAGAGAGAGAGAGAGAGAGAGAGAGAAAGAGAGAGAGAGAGAGAGAGAGAGAATATATATAATATTAAATAATATTTTCAAAAAATGTATAATTTTTTTCAGACAACTATGCAGTGGCAAGAAGGAAGCTAAAAAAAGCCGAGGAGTTGTCTGATATTAATTCTGGCACTGACATAGAAGAAAATTTAAAAAAATCAAGAAAAATCAGAGCCGCTAAAGTAATGGATGAAACAAGTAACGATGAATTAACCGATAAAATGGAACTAATTTCAGAAATTCCGAAATATCCAAATAAACATTCCGTGACTGCAAAAACCACAAAAAAACCAGTACAAATTACAAAAGATTCACAAAAAAATAAGCACGGTAAAACAGTAACAAAAATAAATTAAATAACAATAACAAATATACACTAAATCAATAATTTAATAATAAAATACTGATTTATTACAGATTGTAATTATTCTGGGAACAAATGTTTAAAAAGGTCGCAAATAAAAATTAACTTTTCTATAGACAAGAAATTAAATAAATCTGGTATGATTTTCTGTTATTTATACCATTGTAGTGAAGTAATATATTGAAATGGTACAATAAAACTATATTTATTTTAGATTTGTATTGCGAAGAAAATTTGTTTGCTGTAATCGCAAAACCGTTTGTTGAAGATGATACTGTCTGTCCAGAGAATGCGACATTAAGTCTAAAAATGATTTATAAGCAAGGTAATATGCAAATAATTTCTTTAGTTTATTTTACGAGTATTTATGATATATTTTAGAATTACATTTGTTCTTAAATNATTTTGTTAGCTTAAAACTCAGATATTTTAATATTAAAATTATGTTGAAACAATATGAACATAAACATTTTATTATTTTTAGATCAGCAGTACGATCAAAAGTTGATTAATACAGAACAATCGTTTGATGATAAAAATAACGCGAACATACCAATTCCACCTAAAAGCAAATTATCATATTCATTAATTGATAAGCAAGGTATAATACAAATAATTGTATATTTATATTTGTATTACGATTTCTTACACTATATTTTTGAATTATAGCATCTTTGGTTTTGAAAATTGTTTTTACATCATCAAAATGTTACATTTCAAACATTTTTCTTATCATTATTTTTGT
>NW_018021179.1:25645-39112 GCF_002006095.1 Pseudomyrmex gracilis
TTAAAGTTTAATTTTCTATTATAGGTTAAACAATTAGCTCACGTTAATTGCCAAGATCTGAGAATTTCTTGTGTACGTCTAATAAAAACAATTTTTACAAACGAGCTGGCAGTAAATTATAGTTGGTACGGCGCCAAGAAAAAAGAAAACTTTTCCAAATTGCACATATGCAAAGTTATTATGATTAAGTAAATAAAATTCAAAATCTATTATTTTTTATTACTGCATATTTTCTTTATAAATTGAAAAACATTTAAAAATAGTTATAAGAACTTTATCAATTACTTAGACAATTTTAAATGTTTATATTTTTAAATACGATCACGATATTTGTATATGATCTGCACATATATTTTGACAATCAAATGTATACAGTTTTTAATTTATACATATAATACAATAACATTTAAAAAAGTTATTTTAGTTTATTTACATAAGTAATACTTAAAACATTGTTTCTAGGTGCAGCAAGAAAACTTCATACAAATGCCACAGACGAACAAATAGCAGCTCCTATAAAAATATGGTTGGCTCATGCCAAAGAACGCATGCAGAGGCAAACGATTCTTGAAGGAAGAAAAGAAAGAGAAGAAAAAGATGCTCGGAGAAACAGGCGTGAAGAAGAAACAGAGGAATGTGAAGAGATGTTATTTAACGTGATTTACTATTTGGCAGATTGCATACATCCCGGTAAAAAATTTTCCATGTATAAAATTGTATGGACATATTTGGCACACACACATATAAATTTGCATAATTAAATATAATAATTTTAATTTGTGAGTAGTATGTGGTCACTTATGGCGCGACAAAACAAACCCCCTCCACCTGGCTCCCCCACCAATTTTGGCGCCATTGTCCCACCAGGGTGGTTTTTCCCCTCTCTTGGTGGTGATTGGCCACGCCCACTGGAGGGGATGGAGAAGTGACATGATTTATGACCCCATAAATTTTTATAATTTTCCAAAAATGTGTATTTAAATTTTTTGTTGTTGAGGAATTTGTGTGAGAGGAAGGTTCGAGAATGTTCTCGAGTAAGAATTCTTTATTAAAAGAGTCTATATTTATTTAAAAATCCGTCGTGAAGCTGGTAATGGCGGCGCTCCGATGTTGTTGCCTCGTGCGTTCAAACGTGTATGAGAGCAAGTTGGCGTCGGTTGANTGAGGAATTGTAAGGGCGGGGGTGGCATCGGTCCCGAGAAGGATCAATCAGCGTCTGGTCACTTATGGCTCCCAATGAGCGAGGTTCGGGGGTAGTTGATGGGAATGATAGGACCCCCAAGGAAGAACCAATGAGCGTCTGGTCACTTATGGCTCCCAATGAGCGTGAAGCATAGTTGAGGGCGTCTAGGCAAAATAGAAATTGAAGCGGGCGTCGCAAGACTGTGACTAAAGAAAATCAGGGATGTAATATAAAAAATGAATTTATGTGTCGTATATTTTCTGAACAATTTGCGCGACCTTGTACGTGCGGGTTGACACGTGCGTGCCGATGAGAACATATTTTTTTGAATACAAAAAACGGTTTATGACTCGGGACCGTTAAACCTGCGCGTACTTGTTCGCGTGAGAAACTTCGAGAAAATTCTACGAGAGTTTTCGATGGATATGCAATGTAGACTAAAATATTTATAAAAATGTGTGAGAAGTTTAGGAATAGGTTTCTTGGGAAGAATAAGAGAAAACAACTTAGTACAGTTATTCGATATAGATATATTTTGAATACATAAAAGAAAATACAAGATTACAGTTGATTTTTTTTTTGTTTTACAAGTACAGTGTTGAATATGGTGTTTAGGAGAGCGCGTTTGTACATTGTTGGACTTCGTAGAGAATATTTTACGAAATAAACATACAATTAATTTGTCGTTGGCGTCGAAATTTCCGGAAAACAGTTGTAAAAATTGGGAAAGGCTGTACCCGTGAGCCATAAAATAGAGAAACACACAGCAATAATGCCCGCACGTTTGCGAGAAATATCCTTGAAGTTGAGTTGTGTTCCACGTGTGCGTTGCGGAATTTCTTCGAAGTCGCAGAAGGAAGCGGGAATCTGACAGCGGTATTCCATAGCTGTCGAAGTAGGTGGCGTGTCTGTTTCCATCGAGGAAGAAGGCAACCCAGTGNGTTCCTGGTTGATTGTGATTGTCTGTGTTAGCGACGATTGCTGTCCACTTCGTCCACACCCTGNGCAATTTGTCGGCTGGATAAACTCTCGTGTGTCCAGATATTTGCAGTTGTCGCAAGGCTTGCAATATTTCTTTTGTATTCATTATTTCGATACAGATAGTCGCAAGAAAGCGGAGTGAATCTTATGTATTCCCCTTGTACCTCTGTTTGTACAGCGACGTCGTTTAGGCAGGAGGTTTTCGGTGGGCAATCGTCTTCACTGCGCGTATCTTCTTCTGCTGTTAGTTGTTCTTTCTCCTCCTCCGTTTTGATGTCGTCAGATTGTATCATGCTGATCTCATCGCTGACAAAGCCGCTATCGAGATGTTCTTCAACGCTGTTTAGGTTTAACCAGCGTTTTAACCGAAAAGCGTTACGTAGAGCGCAATTAATGTCCGATGAGCGAACTCCGTAATACGAACACTGAGATATGTTCTCTTCGCTTTTCGAGATGGATTTGTACGACGGAGAGAGATCTTCTAGATTATATATGTTTTTAGACAGAAGCTTTTCTAAGAAATCCATTTTTTCTTTGCCTNTGGTGTAGATGACGGGAGCGTATTTGATGACTTCTCGTAGATGTCTCGTGAGATATTTGAGATTGGTTTTACTGTCAAACCATTCGATACCGTGATAAATTTGTGTAAGCCAATCGTTGCATCGTTTTGATTTTTGTGGTAATTCGGTGAACGAAAACGAAGGCATCAAAATCCAGTTTCCAAAAATCGGTCGGTTTACCGCGACATACGCCACTTCTTTTAGAATAAATTCACACACGACGCCGCGAAATCCTTGTATTTCTATGATCACAGCACCTTTATACTCAGACATCGTGAAAACGAAGCAATGATATCGGAAACTAGAACGAAACTAAAATTTCTCCACAAAACGCTTGCGACAAAAGGCGTAGAAAAGTAGGAAAAATGTAGTGGGGGTAAATTATCTTGGTTTTACGCATGTGCGGAAATATGATTATCCGTTATAATCAACAATAATTTGGCGCAAAAAATCTATTTTCAAAACACTGTCGAATTCCGCATAAACAAGACAGTTAATAGTCGTTTCGAGAGCTTTTTCGAACCGTGCTTNAATTCGCAAACTACCGTGCTTCACGAGATTCCAATGTTCAACGCAATTGGCCGATAAATCGGGTGTGAGATCAAAAGCGAAGAGTGTGTATCCGTGAGCATAAGCATCTCTGCTTATAGCATTGCCTTTGTTTAGAAAATGAATACCCGTTCCTGAGAAAAGAGTATGAAAAGTCTCGATGTAGAGAAGAGAGTCACTTGAAAAAGAAGGTTTTAACGGTCTAGTAGGAACTTGCATTCCATCGACGTAAAGCGACAAGAAATTTATAATAAAGTTTTTAAAATTAAACGGATTAAGTCTACTATCGCCGTTAAACGCCTTATTTTCGACAAAACCGATTATCACTTGCTTCGACAGTTGCCCGAGTATGGCGTTGTCAATTGATTCTNCCACCACTCCTCTATGGATCGTAAACGATTTAACTTCAACTCTCGTGAGAGGATACTTTGCAGTGGTTTTGCTCAGCAGTTTAGCGTGAGCTAATAAAACTCCAGCGCTTAGTTTTGCTTTCCTCATGATCAAGGTGGCGTCTACAATACGAACTCTTGTCTGCGGCGTAGATTCCATGAGACAGAAAGAATTCTTTGAGCGGATAAGTCTTAGACGCATTTCCACACCGTTAATCAAGAATTTATCCTGATTGAAAACGTCGCAATGTAGATGTCCTATGAGATCCACAGCACGATTATTTTTGAAATACTCTATACGTCTCGTGAGAGCGGGGTTGTCATTCGGTGCAATTACTCCTGAATCCATCAGACCCGGAGGATCGCTATCCCATAAACAGGTGGTAAGATGCGAGGATTTTGCCTCTGAAGAATAATTCAACAATGTCTCGAAATAGGCTCGATACGCGTAAGCATTGTTCGGAGGCGACACAAGCTTTTGATTGAAGTACACATCAATTTGATTGAACATGGAATGTAAAAAGTTATTTACAGGCCCTACTTTATGCTCTACAGCCGAAGTAACCGCTGCGGGGGTTTGCAATATCACGCGAAGACTGAGAAGAGTATGCGCGAGATCTATGTAATCTTCACCATGTCCCGGTACGACAAACTCCACGGGAGCGTCGTCCGCAAGAGTTGACAAAGGTTTGTAATGAATCCATTGCGAANTCTCGATACTGGTCTGAGTGGGCGGTAGAGTGAAAAGATCAAGTTTGCTTTTGAAACACTCACACGAGTGAGTATGGAGAAAAGACATTTTGCTTCGCCTACGAGAATATATCGCTCACGGTTCGTTTCTTGCTCACACGGCGTTTGCTAGTTTTTGTCGCGCGCTTCTTCTTTTTTTTCCTCTTCTTCTAAATTCCTCTACTCGTTGAGCGTTTAATTGCTCGAGTTTTCTTTTTTCCCCGCACAGATTTCTTGTTGGTGCGGCAACGCTTGATCGCGAACTGAACAGGGAGCTCACCAGAGTCAAACTGACCCGGGCGTTTCTTTGCAAGGGGTATACAGTGGCGCTCAAAATAATAGAGCTAGTGCAATGTTGGAAAAATAACTTTAAATTTTAATGCAAAATAATCTTGTTATTATAGAATAAACAATTTTACATATTATAAGTAATGACTATTGACCAGAATNTAATCACATTTTATCACTACTGACGCGAACAAAATAAATTAATTGTAATGCAAATTTTTTGCTTTTTATTAATTAGGCCAAAATAATAGAGCCACCTAATAAGTTCACCTGTTTATTAAGTTTAACTACTTAACAAAAATATTTTTTTGCTTTTGGTGCTTTAATACTTTGTAGGAAATTCTTTGTTTTTCAAAACAGCTTCACATCTTCTACCCATAGAACTTACCAAACATCTACACTCTTGTTCAGAAATTGAGTACCAAGCTTTTTGGATTTCCTCCCAAAAATTGTCAATATTTGTAGCTTTCGAACGATCGATTCTTTTGTCAATTGTATTCCACAGGTTTTCTATCGAATTTAGATCCGGACTCTGCGGTGGCCATTCCAAAATGAAAATTTTTTCCTTCTCAATAAACTTTTTTATTATTTTAGCGGTATGTTTTGGATCGTTGTCGTGCATAAATTTCCATATCAAAAGCATTTCACTCCTGGCATATGGTAACATAACATCTTTAAGAATGTGTTTATACATTTCTGCATTCATAATGCCATTGATTCAAAATAATGGGCCAACGCCGTACCAGGAGAAACATCCCCAAACAATAACATTGCCGCCACCATGTTTTACAATTTTTAAAGTGTACTTGGGACTGTTTTCTTGATTCGGTGGTCGTCGCACATACACTTTTCCATCCAAAGAGAACCTATTAAACTTTGATTCATCGGACCACAGCACATTACGCCACCAGTTATCATCTCTATCTCTGTGGCTTTTAGCAGAAGTTAATCTTTTTTCGATATTTTGTTTAGATACATGTGGTTTTTTCTTAGCAATGCGACCATTGAGTTTTGCATCACATAATCTTTTTTTTATAGTTGATGCTGATAATTTAATATCATATTGACTGGATACCATCTCTTTTAAGCGTAATAGACTTTGTAGCGACCGCGCTACTCGCTCGGATTGTACGCCGCGTTGTTGCAAACGCCAGTTACCGAACATATGTTTTTGCTCGCTTTTACAAAACTTATTCGACTTACTTACAGTAGTTGACCTAATTCCGCTTACGAGAGTCGTATCTGCGTGGTGTTGCTGACTCAGCTTTCCTCGCGCCGCCGCTGCCGCTGCCTTGCCGCTGCTGGTCCGTTGCTGACAACTCGCGCCCTGTGGCAACCAGCAGTCCTTCCTAGAACTGCTGCCTTCCTGCTACTTAACTAGGTCATTAAGCAATGACAGTAATGTCTCATCACATTGCTCAATGGCCTCTTCTTAACTTACCTTAAGACACAAAAATTGGCTCACAACAAAAACTATTATTTATATAATACATTATAGGGTGTTTTTTTTCAATCAAACATCTACATTATTTCCGTTTCCTGAAAGATAAGAAAAAAAAAACATCTATTAATACGACGTTAAGAGAACATTTTTATCACTTTCAGATATACTCTGAAATTATTCAAACGCCGCTTTGTCAGTTTTCTTATCTTTCAGGCTAACAGAAATAAGTTATCTTAGATATTTTAATTACAAGAAATCCTGTGTGTATATATTATATATAATATACAATATAATTTCTATTAATATCTTAACCAACCACCAGATCAACGTAAATACAGCAGCACCCTTTTGTACACCCAGATTAGCAAATAGAAATCTGCAAATACATATCAAATGAATGATAATAATATATCAATACAATCAACAAGTTGCAATATTGTTTCACGATAAATAAGACATTATTTGATACACAACAAAGCATGCGCTTACATTTTATTCTTNAAACGTGCTTTTGGCAAAGATTTCGGAGATTCCTTATGTAGATACATCCTAATACTTTTTTTCAACTCCTCAAAATAGTCTTTCCATTCTAACGATTTAATATCTAACGTAAATACTTCTTGATCCGTGGACGACAATGATTCGTGCAACTGGAATNTACGTGGATTGTAGAACTTCCATTCTTGACTACATTTTTCAAGACGATTTAACGAGCTATTGGCATTTGTATGTAAACGAACAAGGCTGGAAAAATAAATTTGCATTGTTTTGTTTTTAATACAAATTTGATGTGAATACCCTTACAAAAAAGTATTACTGCCGATTACATATACATAAAGTCAGTAATATAAATATTACTGACAATCACAACAGAATATTATTAGGTATTATAGGAATTACTGAGAATATTACTGGCAATTACACAGAATACCAGTAATTTTTTCGTACCACTACCGCAATATATTACTACCAGTAGTTTTTTTTGGTAAGGGTATACATGATATTTGTAATATATTAAAACTTAAATTTGACGGCCACCGCATAATTCTATAATTATAGCAAAACTGTATGTGGGAATAAAATGCACAAAAATGGCCGAAAGTTTGAACAAAAAGATCAATAGGAAAAATGCAAAGAACTTAATGTACGGGTATCACGCGGCACTTTGCAATGAATACTTGTTTATTATTGCGTTCATTTCCTTTTCTATATTTCGCCACCGAAAAGGATTGCACGTGCTGCATGTGCAATGATACACTCTCTGATTGCTGGAATTATGTACAAACGTTCAATTTAAAAATTTTGTACGCTTTTTCTATGAAAATAAAAAATTAATCATCTCTTTTAACCTTACCTATCACGATCGATATTGTAAGCCGCGACATTTAAACTATTCACTACTACATCTATTGGAATGTAATCATAAGTCAGATCAGACGCAACTGGCAATGTTCTTACAATACTTTTACTTGCATTCATTAAAAAACCTTGTGGTCCATTCTTTGATATTNTCCATCCTGGAAGTGCCTTCTTTCATGCTTGTATTACTAAATACACAATATCAAATTAAAACTAACAATAACACAAAAAAAACAAAAACTATAGATAAAATATATATATATAAAATATATATAAAAGACATATTTGGATAAAGGCAAGCATAAACTTACTCTTTGATAGACGCACAATAGTTGCTGAAAATCCTGCATTTACCACTTTATGTTCAGCCAAGTGTTTAGTTAAAGTACAGATTTCCATGGCCCTTCAATATCTCTAAGGTTTTCTTATTTAAAGTTACAATGTCCAATGTATCCACTAGTTTTAGAAGTGAATTTGCATTTAAAAGTATATCCGCTGGCATAGGATATACTTTCTCATCTACGTTCTGGCATATAGTACTGATATAAGCGCTAGAGACGTACACCAACACCTGAACAACAGATATGAAATACATAAGTTTATTTACAAGTTGTAACAGTTTGGCACAAAATAATTTTTAACATATCACTTATCTTACTTTCAGATATTTAATTTCCTGGCAGAGTTCTATGATTCTGCGAGTTCCCAACAAATTAATATTTGCTGTAGTTTTCAAATCAGTTTCAAAGTCCAATGTGACAGCTGAGTGGAAAACAACTTGTACATTATTTATTAAAGTTGTTTGATCTTCCGAAAACAGATCTAAATTGTCTTCGCCAATGTCACCAGAGATTGCAATCAATTTCTTGAACAGATTGATTTGACTTTCTTCTTTTAACCTAACCTTGTCACCAGAGCCAGAAGCCCCGGCTGCGGATCTCGGTATGCGTGGCGAAGAGAACCTGGAGCTAGTCAGAGGAGCGGTAGTTAAAGCTCAGCTCGAGTACGAGAGGACGGAACTCCGGAGGGAAGCCAACTGCTGGGCAGAACGCATACTAAGTGAGATTATGGACAGCGTCGAGTCCACGTTAAGTACCTGAAACAGAAAAAAGGGCTTATTGGACTTAAGTGAAAGTTTTAGGTTAAGCGTTAACTAGTATGTAACGTAGTAATACAAGCGTGATACTAGTCATAAGTTTAGTTTTTTATTATTAACGACAAAAACAATAATAAAAGTACTCCTGCGTAAGAGGAAGTATTGTTTAACGTAGTTATTAAGGGGGGTTAAAAGAATTAAGCGTAATAAATAAAACCTTTTGAGAAAAAGGCGTTACGCTGGTTAAAGGAGAGGAGCCAAAGTTACAGTTAAGGTTATGTTTAGTTTTTATTGTGCTGGCTGTTTTATTTTCTTTCAGAGGAACTTGGTTTTAAGCGTTAACTACAAGTTAAGTTTTGTTTTGTGTTAAGACCTGCAACAGAGTAGAACAGGTCAGTTATTCAGTAGTTAACGGAGTTATTTGGTTTAAGGATCACGGAGGTGACATAAGCAAGGAGTGAACCCGTATGACAAGTGTGTAAAACTCTGGAAGTTAGTGTAAAGGGTAAAATTTTCAAAGTGGTGATTAAGGCCACCCGAGTGGCGTACAGAAGTCTATTAGGCACAACAAGTCCAAATCACGCCAAAGAAGTCGTTATTTGGAGTTGTCAAAATTTTGGTAAAAGTTGGACTTAAGAGAAAATTTTGGTTTAGTGGGAAGCGCAAGCCTCTGTAGAAATGAACTGTGCCAAAATTCTCCCTTAATCAACCGGTTCAAATTATTTATTTATTTAATAAATTATTTGAACAAAATCTTGTTCGCTCACTCCTACGGAACCCAAAAATATAAAAAACTTGGCTTATGTCACGCCCGGGAAAAGTTTCCCTACGCTAGGGATTTTGCTCCACGAACACACCTTAAGGCGTGGTTATCGCGTGTTCATGTGAACGGTAACCTTAAGGCCGAGAAGGAACGACCACCATCTTAGTTCCTCAGTCTTACTCGAAATCTCGTACGGGATAGATGTTCAATCTTTTACACGTGCAAAAAACAAATTCCGGGAGCTCACCCTTAGCGATGAAAAAGTTTTGTTTGCGTTAAACATTCCTCTGTGTATTCAGTGTATGTAAAAACATTGTTCTAAATAAATATATTCATATTTATATACTTATAACTAACAAGAAAAAGTGATATTGTTATTTGTGCAAATGCACGCGCATCCTATCATTCCCGATTTCCGGAGGGTAGAATTATCCCCGTAGAAGGAAGGAAGGGCGGCATCCTTGTTACTTGGCGGTTAAAGTAACTGGCGACCGTGAAAGAATATCACAAAGGGTAAGTCCTTGACCATATTTCCGCCTAACCCCGGTCACAACCTAACTTATCAAAAACCTATACAAAGAAAAAAAGATAGTAGCTGTAACAGTCGGATGTGCGTATATACGCAGTAGTTATTTTTAAACAGTTTTTGATGACTTACCAGTTTATCTTNACTGAATGATGAAGAATAGAAAATGAGAGTAAAAATATCCACAGGGTAGTAGCAGAGATGCCAGTTCGTGGACTCAGTAAGCACGCAGCAGCAAGTGGAGGGGATACATACATAGGCGAACAGCCGTATACGTGTGCGCTCGGCGTTTCGTTCGGTCAACGTCGAGCAGTAGAAGGAGACGGACACACATAATCGCTCTCTTTCTTTCTTTATAGCTATAGCTATAGCTAATACTGCCAGCCGCGAGAAGCGTGCCTAGCTGCTAGTCTTGTTTTCTCGTGCGTGGCTTGTATGTTCCTTTTCTCTTCCTTCTCTCTTTTTCTCTCTCATACTTACAAGGGTAATAAATGATTTTTAATTTTCAGAGATGATTAGTTGTTCCAATATTCACTGACAGTGCTTAAAATCTATACTTCACGTCACATGTGCTATAGATTTCTAGTACTGGCAGTGAAGATCGGAACGACTAAACATCTCTGAATATTGAATGGACATAAAACTATAAAATATTATATATACAAAAATAAGAATAAAATATAATTTATATTGTTTCTAAGTAACTAACTCTTATTTTTATACTAAATACTCAATATATCAAATATATTAAAAATAAAAAATAATCAATGATTATTAAAAGCAACAATAACTTTTTAATATAAATATTATATAGACATTAAATATTAATAAATTTCTTTCTTATAACTATGTTATATTACAAACTACTGAATATTAAGGATACGACAAACACCAAACCCATAAAATGTAATTATTTTTCTATTATTTATTACAACAAAACATGTATCTTTCATGAAATACTTTAGCAACAAACACTGCGCTTTCATACATAAAGAAAAACAATATAATTAACAATATAAATAACAATGTAAATAACAGTATACATAAAAGTATAAATGTGTACAAAATAAATAAAAAACTGTATAAGAAAATAAAGAAAAAAAAATTAACAAATATATCTTATTTATATAACAATGACCAAATATATAAGTGTCATATTTACACAAGTTTTATAATAACTGTTTTTAATCTCTTAACTAATTGAACACACAAGTAATCAATTATTGATACGCATCTTCCTTTTGTTCTTAAACAAATTCTATTCATTAAGAAAAAAGATTCGTCATTTAATGATATGATAACTATCAGTCTCAGTTTATAACATGTTGTAGCAACGATCATAATATATTCTGTATGTCGATACTGAACTTACATACGATTATCACATAGAAATTAAATATAAATTTCTTTTTGACGTTATTTTCATTTGTCAAAATGTGATTAACCAATAGCAGACGTCATGAATAACAATGATCGCTCCTACGTTGTCTTCGATAGAAACCAGTCTAATAATTTCTTTTCAACATTGGACTCAAAGACGATTTGTCGCATATAATTCATTATGTGTGTGTATATGTATGTGTAGGTACATGCAATCAAAAATAATAATAAATTTTTCTATTTAACCCTGTGTTTATGGTGTGTGTATGATATATTTTTACGAAAAAATCTGCCGCAAATAGACACTTTGCTGTAGAACGTATATAAGTGAGATATATTTGTTAATTTTTTTTTCTTTATTTTCTTATACAGTTTTTTATTTATTTTGTGCACATTTATACTTTTATGTATACTGTTATTTACAGTGTTATTTATATTGTTATTTATATTCTTTTTCTTTAGGTATGAAAGCGCAGTGTTTGTTGCCAAAGTATTTCATGAAGGATACATGTTTTGTTGTAATAAATAATAGAAAAATAATTACATTTTATGGGTTTGGTGTTTGTCGTATCCTTAATATTCAGTAGTTTGTAATATAACATAGTTATAAGAAAGAAATTTATTAATATATAATGTCTATATAATATTTATTAAAAAGTTATTGTTGCTTTTAATAATCATTGATTATTTTTTATTTTCAATATATTTGATATATTGATTATTTAGTATAAAAATAAGAGTTAGTTACTTAGAAACAATATAAAGTTTATTTTATTCTTATTTTTGTATATATAATATTTTATAGTTTTATATGTCCATTTAATTTTCAGAGATGTTTAGTTGTTCCGATCTTTACTGCCAGTACTAGAAATCTATAGCACATGTGATGTGAAGTATAGGAATAACGGGACGTAGCATAAAGCCTCTTGCACAATGCGATGGAATAGCGATATAGCAATAGACAGAATTTCACCTTGTAAATTTTATTGCTATTGTCTATTTGGTGTTTAATGCTATGTAAATCAGCTAAGTTTAAAAACGCTGTTAATATTTGATGTGACAGCATAATATATAGTATTTCCCTTTTCATCTATTCATGTCATAATGCGTTTGCACAGAAATTCCGTTTTAAAACATTTTGCTGCCATCACGTAGTGACGATAAATCGATTCTCGACTTCAACATGTTTTCTGATGATATATTGTGCTAGCACGTAATGCTTTAAATCTGGTGTATTTTAATCGGCAAAGTCTGCTTGACTGTTGCAGTATTATTTACGTTACGGCATGCCAAATTTATATTCTTTTTTTTCTGCTTTCCTGTCGCCACTAATTGACATAGCAGATTATGTGTGAATGCTGGCAGCATTTTACTGACATAATGTGTTAATGCAGACTTTGCAAAACATGTTTATTCCGCCTTGGTTATCTGGGAACGTCTGTCATTAAACAAGAATTTGGCAGACTAAACATGTAAGCAGAAATGTGGCATCTACACTTTCTGACAATACACAGTATCTATCTTTTAAGATCATACCTATTTGGAAGGTACAAACGTTCTTCATTACATTTTTTGTCTGTAGAGTGATTGTACCATTCAAAGTGCTATATACAGGGTCCGCCACTTAAATCCGGACAAATTTGAATTTGACATTCCCATCATATTAGAATGCAGCAGTAGGTGCCATATAACCTAAAGATAGGTTAGAGACGTCGATAAGATATTAATAACCTTAAAATGGCCGAGTCGTTCAGGAAGACGCCGGAATATAATCGAAGAGCGGCGGTTATTGAAGGTGTCCGCGCCGGAAGAACGCCAAACGAAATTATTAAGTTCTTCGGATACCCCAGGTCGACGGTGTATGATATTGTCCAGAGATACGCGGCNTCGGAGGAGTCCGAGGAGGGTTCTTGTACTCCGGCGAGAAAAATACATGTAAGGGAGAAGGCGATACGGACTCCGGAACTCATTAAAAGAGCACAAGANGCACATGCCGCCTCATTTTTTCAAGAAGAGAGAAACAATCACGAAGGAGGTTTATGTGGAGATCTTGAGGACTACAGTCAAGCCTTGGATGGAGGACGTAGCTGCAGGAAGGNCGTATATCTTCCAACAAGACGGCGCACCTGCTCATACGAGTCACTTGGTGCAGAACTGGCTATCGGACAACATCGACATGTTTTGGTCGAAGGATTTCTGGCCTCCGAGTAGTCCCGATCT
>NW_018021179.1:39294-42987 GCF_002006095.1 Pseudomyrmex gracilis
TTAACCCAGCTATAAAGCAGTCTATTTATGTTTTTTCATATTTTCTGTAATAAACAACTTTTTCGAGAAAAAAATTTTTGTCCGGATTTAAGTGGCGGACCCTGTATTTGAAAAGTGCAAAAGTCTGTCATTTCACAATTATTTGGCATAATAAACATGTAGGAAAAAATGCAGCTTGTACATTTTCTGACAATACACAGACTCTAACTTTTAAAATCATACCTACTTAAAAAGTACAAACGTTTTTCTGTACATTTTCTGTCTTTACAATTTTTGTACCATTGAAATTTCTATATATTTAAGAAGTACAAACGTCTGTCATAAAACAATAATTTGGCATAATAAAATATGTAAGCTAAAATGTGGCTTCTAGACTTTCTTACAATACGCAGTATCTACCTTTCCAGATCATACCTATTTGGAAGGTACAAACGTTTTTCATTACATTTTCTGTCTCTAGAGTGTTTGTACTATTCAAATTTCTATACATTTAAGTAATACAAACGTCTGTTAATTCACAATCATTCGGCATAATAAACATGTAAGCAGGAATGTGGCTTCTACACTTTTTGACAATACACAGTATCTACCTTTCAAGATCATACGTATTTGGAAAGTACAAACGGTTTTTATTGCATTTTCTGTCTTTACAGTGTTTGTACTATTCAAATTTGTATATGTTTAAGAAGTACAAACGTCTGTCATTTTACAATCATTTGGCATAAGAAACATGTAGGCAGGAATGTGGCTTCTACACTTTCTGACAATACACAGTATCTACCTTTCAAGATCATACCTACTTAAAATGTACAAACGTTTTTCATTACATTTTTATTTAGCCACGTAATAGAATAAAGAATATTATGGATACTTCTTGTGAGGTGCTTTATTGATGTAAGAGGTAGTGTTGCTCGTCTGAGCTGCAAACGAGAACTGACTTTGTCTTAAACTAAAAACGTGCGAGCTAGACCTTTGTTCCTGAGGCGTAATGTTTGTCTTTTAGTAAGTCACAGATTCATGCAACGGGCGACGAAGGAATTTAGGGAGAGGGTTTGTAAGGAGAGGAAGTTTATCGGGCTGTATTTATTAGTTTATGATTTCGGCGGGTCGTATGTGTCAACAAAGAAAGTAGATAAAATCGTAACTTGAGCGGCGACAGGGATCGCGGAACGTAACAGTTTGCGACGTATTGTCAATAGAAATATACCATTTTCTAGCAAATGTTCTATTTTTGTTTTTNAAATTTTAAACTAATATTTAACAAATTTGAAAGCCAAATTTCCAAGAATTTATATGCATCACACGTGATTTTACAGTGCTAATGCTTACGCTCGTATGTGTGCTTTCATTACATCATGAAGGCAACATAATGGCGTTCTTGCATGCACGACGTGATTGTTACGAGTGAGAACAATGTGAGTCTTTACAAATTGTTATCTAGGTAACACACATTAGTTGTCAAAATGCAGAAAACTTTTCAACACCTATTACTGTGACAAAGTTGCCATTCGATTGCTGATATATTGCTCACAACTTCTGAAAAAAAATCATGGCTCATGTATTGCTGACTCAATTGCCATGCACATTGATTATAACAATTGTTCCACGGTTGTTCGACAATAAAACTCAGCATATTGATACTGAACTGACAAAACCATTTTTGTCGCATAAAATAAAAAACAACATAACGACATTTTATGAGCAACTTAATCTATACAACGATGTGCTTTATATTGAGTTTTTGTTTGGTTATCTGGGTAATTTGTTTAAAGCGTTACTATACTCTTCTTCTAATATAAAATAAGTTTCGTTGCGGAACACCGTGAAACAAATATCTTTTTTTTTATAAAATTTTTTTTTTTTTAATTTTTACATGTGATTTTTCGTTCAATTTTATTACAGTTATTTATAAATTGTTAGCGCCTTTACTGGTAATATAGTTTGTGTAATAAATGTTCAATATTTTACTTACTATCACCAGAAGGTTCTATTTTTCAGAATGAAAATTGGTTTACTGTAGAATTTTTGGCGTGCTTCTGACATGACCGTTACTTTTCTTCTCTTGTGCGCGACAGATGCAACTCGTGTGAAGGTCGACTTTAGCACTGAATTATAGACTCAGGTTTAACGGTCGACCCTTTTGGACTGTTGGTTGACAAACCTGAACTGCCAGTCTAGGTAACTCAACACTTAAAGTTCTCTAAATAGAAACTTCATTTTTTACTTTTGGCCAGCTTTTCGGGATATGGAACTACTGTGGGACGGCTCGTGCACCATGGACAACCACGATCAGCACTCAGCGACACATAATAGTTAAGAGTTTTACATGCATTTGATAAGGACCTAATTCTAAGGTCGAAAACGTTTATGCTTTAGTTTTTTAATAAGCAGATTATTATAATACACACAAAAAAAACTGTGTTTTGCTTTAACAGCCAAATTAACTCAATTGTTCATTAATCTAATTAAGAATTACTATTATTTTAACGATGCTCGTCATCAATGGCAACGACTTTGAACACGCATGGACATGTTCGAGATCGATTTTTAGGGATGACGTCATCAACTGCAAAGACTTAAAGTAGCTCCCCTTCTTGCGCAAAGTTCCCCCTCCTCGCGCGATGCCCCCCTTTCTTGGTATTGGTTTCAAGAACAATCTTTCTTTTTTTCTTCTTTACGGTACTTTTCAATAAGATACGGTACAATACCATTAGATAAACAAGAAAAGATTATTTCTCGACTATGTCTTGACTAATAATCAGTAACTATAAGAAAAGTGGAGTTGAACCTTTATATATTAACTATTAGTAAACCTAATAGCTTTGCCGTCTGAATGCAAAATGGTTTGTGTTAAGTATTTGAAAATAATGATTTATTTTCTCAATTTACACAAAATGGGTATAATATAATATTTAACGATATTACATCACACTGAATAATTTGTCACTTATGACTAACTCAATTTTTAGTACTTCGTTCAAAGCTGACTGCTTGTGATTGACTGACTGGGCACAGGAGCGGTGCACTTGGACACGTTGCAATTATACACGTTAAAAATAGACACAGAATTGTAGACACAGTTTAATTAGACACGGTGCATTTGACACGCAAGAAAATGTGCACCGTTCTTTTGTACACAAAAAGATGCGCATTGTTTACTTAAACACCATAATAATGCGCACTATTTACTTAGACATTGTAGTAATGCGCAAGGTTTACTGGTGCGCATCTTTGTGTATACAAAGGAACGGTGCGCAAGTGAACGGTGTCTAATTAAATGGTAACATCTTTTTTTGTACAAATGATGATGTCTAAATAAACGGTGCGCATTTTTTCGCTTGTCTAAATGCACCCTGTCTAATAGAATCGTGTCTAAAAATATGTGTCTATTTTTCACGTGTTTAATTGTAAAATGTCCAGTTAAACGTTGTCTAAATGCCTGCAACTCACTGGGCTCTCTCACTCGAGAGCGTTTTAATAGGGCCTAATTTTGGCTACGAAAAGTTCTACAGTTTTCCTTGTGATACTGTTCCAAAGCATTATCGAATGTTCGAGAATGATCTAGGATGTCCTAGATTCGGCTGCGCGCTAGGACAAGTATTTTCGGGCGTGTTCCGTTTGACCACAGTACGATTCGACACCGATCGATTCGACACCAAATTATTGGACACAAAATTATTGGACACAGATTTA
>NW_018021179.1:43622-45444 GCF_002006095.1 Pseudomyrmex gracilis
TTGTGAAACATTGCTTAACACTACATATTTAACTTAACACTATTTGTTATATAGATGTATTTGTGAAACATTGCTTATTAAATGGCCACTAATTTTTTGTTTGGAGACAAGAGTAGTCAAAGAAAGCATTGACATTTTCGANACGGCGCTTGTGTTGATGCTACTTACTGCAGTCGCGGTCACTGAATTGTTTCAGTAANCGCGACTATACATTCATGTTCTTTCATATCATATACAATATATATGTGTTATTTGCTAAGCTTAAAAACATTACTTTTTTCTGTGCCCACGCTTCTGCGTATAATTTACGTACACTGAGCTGTCGAGTGAATGCCTATCGTCACGTCGACATATTTTAACGAATAAAACTCGTTTGAGGAATGAATACTGAATCTGGCGTGTGAATTCACGCCTGACATCTACCTAGATAATTTGGTAAAGACATTCTGAACTACAGTTTTGGATTGGACGTGCCAAAGTAGTGCAACATCTTTGCTAAAATCTTAGAGCAATATGCTCGTCACAAACTATATTTCTTCTTCTCTCTTTTGTTCTTGCNCTGTATTAAAATGCTTGATGAGATCACCACTTTCCTTTAATAGATNTTCAGTTGTACTCAATGAAGTTTGCATTTCGTTGATTATTAAGTAACTTACCTTTAAAAAACAATAAAATAACAACTAATGACAACGCACGTTTATATTAAATTAAACGTACAAAATATTAGTGAAATGTAATTATAATAAATTATAATTTAATATAATTGTACAACTGTAAACTTTGTTCTCGTAATGTTCAAATTCTTTGAAATATTGATCTGTTTGAACTGTTGTACTGGATAGTTTGTCGAAGAGAAAATTGAATTTGTTTTTTCATCCAGCGTGTCGGTTGCTTTTTAACCCATCTTTAGTAAACTAGTTTACAAAGTAATAACACTTAAAATTAAGAACAACTTCAAGTATAATTGTTAATAATTGTTAATGTGTATAATAATTGTTAATGTGTATAATTGTTAATAATTGTTTTTTGAATAACATATCTAATATAAATTTGTTAAAGATGATAAGCTGCTAATGATTGACATAGAAATTTCTTAACGACCACGTAAAACTTTTCTCAATTTTTCTGTAGCTTAGAAATTTTTCCTTTAGTCCTGCTAGGAGTAAAAAAACCTTCTGGCCAACATCAAAAGGAACATGCCTAGCTTTCAAATCATATCGCATCTTTGCTTCGTTCAATTTCATTTGTAAACGCTTTCTAACAACTTGATGGACCTCCTGTAGTTTTGCTTCCAACTCACGAATATAATCTTTTGAAGAACTTAAACAATAATTCGGCTGAACGCCTCATAACAAATTTAACGGCAGACGCAAATTGCGTCCAAAATTCAATTCAGCAGGTGAAACCCCCGTAACCTCATGCCTAGAAGATCTGCAAGCAACAAAGAACATAGGAACCCAATAATCCCAGTTTTCTCTGATTNTCATCAACAAACTTAAACAAATACTACATTATTGTTTGATGCTGTCTTTTAACCTGCCCATCAGACTGCAAATAAAGAGCAGTAGTCCTTGTCTTTGTCATTTTTAACAACCACGACATTTTCTGAAAAAGTCGCGATTCAACATTTTTATGTAAAGAATGAGTATTGTTATAAGTTATATTAAGTTATGTATTAAGTGTTGTGAAATAAGCGGTATTGGTTAAATTCGGGGTTTAGTTACTGGGTTTAGTGTTACTTTAAACGGGGGACTGGAATCCGGCGCGGATGTCCAGTCAGCAGTCGCGGGGCGATATGCGACCGCGTGCACAAGGACGCACC
>NW_018021179.1:46444-47688 GCF_002006095.1 Pseudomyrmex gracilis
ACGTCGGAGCGGAACCGCCACCGCGAGCGCAACAATATGTATAATCACACATACAAAGAATATGTCAAACGATACATAATCAATCCACGTTTAATTCCGTTCAATCCCGATTATACCATGTTCAATATTATTTGAACCGTGTGTAACCACAAATAAACCGCAAACAAACTACGTTCAACCATAATCGAACCACGAACGTACTCCTTTCAACCATAATCGAAACACGAATGTACCTCTTTCAACCATAAACAAACCACGTTCAACCATAATCGAACCACGAACGTACCACGTTCAACCATAATCGAACCACGAACGTACCATGTTCAACCATAATCAAACCATAACCAAACCACGTTCAACCATAATTGAACCATAATCGAACCACGAACGTACCACGTTCAACTATAATTGAACCACGTTTAACCATAATCGAACCATAATCGATTTCCATACGAATACGTAGACTGTGTTGACAAGTTGCAGGAGCAGCATTTACCACCGCGCGAGTCATTTTACAGTTCTCTGACCGGTAAAACAATATCTGAGAGTGAATATGCACACGCTGTAGACATCTNNCAACGAGTTTCTATTTATACGTTAGGCGAATACAGCGATTTATATTTAAAGACTGATGTTTTATTATTGGCTGATATATTTGAAAATTTTCGAGAAAGTTGTATTCGAAGTTACGGATTAGATCCCGCGCATTATTATACTTTACCCGGTTATACGTAAGACGCTATGCTGAAACACACAGGTATAACGTTTGACTTACTTACAGATGTTGATATGGTTATATTTATCAAACGCGGTATACGCGGTGGTCTTAGTCAGTGCAGCACAAGATACGCGCACGCTAATAACAAGTACATGCAGACTTACGACTCATCAAAACCAACGTCGTATCTCATGTACTATGATATAAATAACTTGTACGGGTGGGCAATGTGTCATCCGCTACCGTATGCCGCATTCCAATGAGTAGACAACGTTTGGAGTGTCAACGTGATGTCTGTGACCAATCAACCTCAGATATTGGTTACATTTTTGAAGTCGACCTCGAGTATCCTCGTGAACTGCACAACGCGCATGCTGATCTACCGTTCTGCCCGACGCGCGATAAGCCGCCTGGCAAGCGGCAGGAGAAGCTGCTTGCAACACTACACGATAAATCGCGTTATATTATTCATTATCGCACCTTGCAACAATGTGTGCGACATGGTCTTCGTATTACAAAGATCCAT
>NW_018021179.1:48383-50616 GCF_002006095.1 Pseudomyrmex gracilis
ATTACAAACAATGTTTGAATGATAAAATCGAAAAAGTGCGTCGACAGTCGTGTATACGATCAAAGCTACACGAAGTATACACTGTGTCCAAATCGAAACTTGCTCTAAGTCTATACGACGATAAGCGGTATATGGTATCCGATTCTACCGAAACGTTACCATGGGGAAATTACAAAGTATGACAAGAAAACCGTGTATATTATAGTTTTGTGGAGAAATTTCAGTTTTGTTCTAGTCTCCGATATCTTCGCTTTGTTCACGATGTCCGAGTATAAAGATGCTGTGATCATAGAAATGCAAGGATTTCGCGGCGTCGTGTGTGAATTTATTCCAAAAGAAGTGGCGTATGTCGCGGTAGACCGACCGATTTTCGGAAACTGGATCTTGATGCCTCCGTTCTCGTTCATCGAATTACCAAAAAAATTAAAACGATGCAACGATTGGCTTACACGAATTTATCACGGTATCGAATGGATTGACGGTAAAACCAATCTCAAATATCTCACAAGACATTTACGAGAAGTCACCAAATACGCTCCCGTCATCTACACCAAAGGCAAAGAAAAAATGGATTTCTTAGAAAAGCTTCTGTCTAAAAACATATATAATCTGGAAGCTCTCTCCCCGTCGTTCAAATCCATNTCGAAAAGCGAAAAGAACATATCTCAGTGTTCGTATCACGGAGTTTGCTCATTGGACATTAGTTGCGCTCTACGTAACGCTTTTCGGTTAAAACGCTGGTTAAACCTAAACAGCGTTGAAGAACATCTCGATAGCGGCTTTGTCAGCGATGAGATCAGCATGATACAATCTGACGACATCAAAACGGAGGAAGAGGANAAAGAACAACTAACAGAAGAAGAAGATACGCGCAGTAAAGACAATTGCCCACCNAAAACCTNCTGCCCAAACGACGTCGCTGTACAAACAGAGGTACAAGNGAACTACATAAGATTTACTCCGNTTTCTCGCGACTATCTGTATCGAAATAATGAATACGAAAGAAATATTGCAAGCCTTGCGACAACTGCAAATATNTGGACACACGGGAGTTTATCCAGCCGACAAATTGCCCAGGATGTGGACGAAGTGGACAGCAATTGTCGCTAACACAGACAATCACAATCAACCAGGAACCCACTGGGTTGCCTTCTTCCTCGATGGAAACAGACACGCTACCTACTTTGACAGCTATGGAATACCACCGTCAGATTCCCGCTTCCTTCTGCGACTTCGAAAAAATTCCGCAACGCACACGTGGAACACGACTCAACTTCAAGGATATTTTTTGCAAACGTGCGGGCATTATTGCTGTGTGTTTCTCTATTTTATGGCTCACGGGTATAACCTTTCCCAATTTTTACAACTGTTTTCCGGAAATTTTGGCGCCAACTACAAATTAATTGTATGTTTATTTTGTAAAACATTCTCTACGAAATCCAACACTGTACAATCCCGCTTTCCTGAATACTATATTCAACACTGTACTTGTAAGACAAAAAAAAATAATCAACTGTAATCTTGTATTTTTTTTATGTATTCAAAATATATCTATATCAAATAACTGTACTAAATTGTTTTCTCTTATTCTTCCCAAGAAACCTATTCTTAAACTCTTCACACATTTTTATAAACATTTTTATAAACATTAGTCTACATTGAATAACCATTGAAAACTCTCGTAGAATTTTCTCGTACGAACAAGTACGCGCAAATTTAACGGCCATAAACCGTTTTGTTTTCAAAAACTTATGTTCTCATCGGCACGCACGTACAAGTTCGCGCAGATAAAAATTGTTCAGAAAAAATCCAAACACATAAATTCAGTTTTTATATTACATCCCTGACTTTCTAGTCTTGCGACGCCTGCTTCGATTTCGCCTAGACGCCCTCAACTACGCTCATTGGGAGCCATAAGTGCCCAGACGCTGATTGATCCTTCTCGGGACCGATGTTACCCCCCCCTTACAATTCCTCACTCAACCGACGCCAACTTGCTCTCATACACGTTTGAACGCACGAGGCAACAACATCGGAGCGCCGCCATTACCAGATTCACAACGGATTTTTAAATAAATATAGACTCTTTCAATAAAGAATTCGGGGTGATACTCTATTGACCACAGTACGATTCGACCCCGCTCGATTCGACACAGATTTATTCGACACCAAATTATTCGACACCGTACGATTCGACACCAGATTATTCGACACCGTACGATTCGACACGAAA
>NW_018021179.1:57112-60679 GCF_002006095.1 Pseudomyrmex gracilis
AATTGCACTCTCTTATTATAATTATTGAACGTATCTAATAATAAAGTTACACCATCCACAGGTACTGTCAGAATAATATTGTTGACATACCTAAAATAAAAAGGGGCTTGAATTTTAATTTTTTCAATGTAAACATCTCCAAGTCTTGCATAACAATATCAGCAATAATTGGAGATAAGGGAGAATTTATTGGCATTCCGAAAGTTTGTTTGTATATTTTATGTACTATCAAAAGAGAAGAAAGTTGATGTGTTAAAACAAAATTAATTGCTTCGAAAAATTCATTCAAAGGAACTTTTGTGTTTTTTCTAATATATTTCCATCTGACTTTGACCACTTTCATAGCTAGGTCGATAGGTATATTTGTAAACAAGGAAATCACATCTAAAGACACAAACAAGTGACCGTGCTGCAGTGTAAGACCCCTCAATTTGNTAACAAGATCGACACTATTTTTTACGTAGCTATTAAAAACTGGAATACTTTTCTGAATCAATTTATTCAANTACTCANCAAAGTGATGCAACGGACTATTAATCGTGGAAACAATTAATCTAAACGAAGTATNTTTTTTGTGAATTTTTGGTATTCCATATGCCAGGAGTAATAAACCATCGCTAGATTTAATAGATTTNTAAATAAAATCTGAAATAAATTCTTTTTGTACCCAATTTCTTAACAATTTATTAAGCCTATCTTCTATATTTTTAATAAGATTCCTATTAACACGAGAATACGTCAAATCATCACTAAGCATTGCATTAATTTTTTCCAAATAAGAAGTCCGATCAACAGCAACAGTCACATTACCCTTATCTGCGCGTGTAAATATAATATCAGGATGATTTTTTATGAAAATCGAAACCTGTTTATGTCAAAATAACAGTTCTTTATTAATATNGCTCAATCTCTGTNATGTACATAAGTAATTGGTTAAAATAGGTCAAAGGTTGACTTATTGTCAACTTTTAGATCTTCTGATCTGATAGTGGGGATACCTATATATATTCGACTGTTTTATGTTTTCTTACCAATACACATTATATTATTGTAACTTATTGACATCATTCTGTTTATCTTTTAGTGATGTATTGTACTAAATTGTTTTTTCTTAAGTAATGTGAGTTTTATTTATGTTATTTTTGATTTATTGTGATATTTGTATTGCGCTTATTTTATTTGTTGGTTATAACTTTTGTTTTTTCTTGTTAGACTTTAATTTTTCATACTGAAGGAGGTCCAAACTTGTGTGACCGAAACGTCTATTTATTAAATAAAGACAACTTTTTATACACGAAGAACCTGTATTTTTATTGCTCGTATCGGTCTTTTGATTTATTTGACTATTTCGCGAGTGATTGAAAATGTTTAAATACACATTTTTTAAAAATTATAAAAATTTATAAAAAATTTATAAAAAATTTTGGGGGTCATAAATCATGTCACTTTTCCATCCTTTCCAGTGGGCGTGGCCAGTCANCACCAAGGGAGGGGGAAAACCACCATGGTGAAGCAATGGCGCCAGAAGTGGTGAGGGGACCAGGTGGAGTGGGTTTGTTTTGACGCGCCATAAGTGCCCACATACTACTCGCGTGTCGCCTCTGGTGCGCGTGTGAAGTTGCCATAAACGGGGTCCTTTGCCGCATGACGTCATATTTTGCAATGCCCCGCGTGACGTCATTTTCTGTGACGTCAGAGCGACGCCCCCGCGTGACGTCATTACTCCTTCCTCGCGTGACGTCATTACCCTTTCCTCCGTGAGACGTCACGCCCCCTCCCCTCTCCTGTGTGACGTCACTTCTCCCCCCTCTGACGTCATACCCCGCACCCCCTCTTGGAGGTCCTGAGAATTAGAACTCTCCTTATTACACTACTTAAGTTTTATTTCCTTTTTTAATACCTAGTTCTTAATTTTATTTATACTAATCACTAGGCTCTACGCCTTATATCTTCTTTTATACTTAGCTCTTAAGTTAGATATTCTCCTTTGTTTTTTTTCTAGGAAAAAATAGTATACATTTTTTTGTTTGTTTGTATTACACATAGACTATAAGAACATACACACAAATACGTTTTGTTTTACAATAAGAAATCTTCATACAACAAAAACAACTTCTCCAGATAAAGGTTTATTGCACTCGACAGAATTTGTTCCGCGAGCTGCGCAATTAGACTAAGTCCTTGTGTATTAGAAACTAACCGAATCCAATTCTAAAGTTAAGCCTGATTTTGAGAATTACTTGACCGTCGATTACAGCATCCAAATGGCAAAGTCACAGCATTCTCTACTTTCAGCCCCCAGCAGAGAAATGCCAGAGATCTTTTACGCGAGAAGTAACTACCGCAGGAAACTTCGGTGTGTCGCTCCTGCAGCGGGACCAATCTTTCAGCGCTATATCAATAATCACAAGATATGCCAAAAGTATTACTTTAGCTCTACAGAAAAAGACCGGAAAGAATATATAATTCTGCCGCCTCATAATTTTGTACACAAAACTTCCGTTTACTGTCAACGGAAATGCACCGCATGTGGATTGACAATAGTCAAAATCCGCTCAGCAAGCCAATTTCATGGATGCATGACACGATATATGACAGCTGACAAGGACCTACTCAACCTGGGGTGGGGAATGGCCTTGTCCAAGTTGTAACTAAGGAAAATCGACGACCTACGCCAGCGCCAACAATGCTAAGTCTACGATCAAAATAATACCTTCCATTCNATTAATTAATANTAACTAATATAAAACTTAAATAGAACGTTTTTAATACACAAAACAACCTAAACTAAGTTGTAGTAATACCGGTTACCATACNGAGTAAAAAATAAACGAAAAGCATGCATACGTATCACGGCACACTTCAACAACAAGAAAAAAAGACAAAATATACANCCATACCCACACATTTGAGACAAAAGGACGAGAAAAAGGGACGGCTAAGTAAGAGCCGACTTATTCTTCCCAGAGGCATCGACACCGCCNACCTGCTACGCAGAGCTATTACAATGCCGCACCGGCCTCGTCCGAGAATCGACACTACCAGTAGCAGCAAGTAGTCTGTNCACCNACAAATTTTAATCGGGAGTTCCACTATTTAAGAACCCAACTCGAGATTAAGATCCGGAACCTATCAGAGACGCTTAATCGCTTAACAACATCGCGAGAGTGTATTATTTTGTTTCTCCGCAACTAACTCCTTGCTTGACCACCCTCGCCGGGAAAGCAGTTCGCGACTCCAGTCGTGAATAGCACTCGACCGAGGAGTCAATTCCTTGTTTGACCACTCTCGCCGAGAGAGCCGTTCGCGACTCCAATTGTGAATAGCACCCGACCGAGGATTCAATTCATCGTTTAACTACCCTTGGCGGGAGAGCAGTTCGCGACTCCAGTCGTGAATAGCACCCGACCGAGGAGTCAATTCCTCGTTTGACCACCCTCGCCGAGAGAGCAGTTCGCGACTCCAGTCGTGGATAGCACCCGACCGAGGAGTCAATTCCTCGTTCGACCATTCTTGCATGGAGAGCAGTTCGCGACTCCAGTCGTGAATAGCGCCCGACCGAGGAGT
>NW_018021179.1:61564-66015 GCF_002006095.1 Pseudomyrmex gracilis
ACCTGTAACCTTCGATCCTCCCGCAAAACATCTCGCGGATCTACAATCCGCGCCGACTCCTCCACCTCTCCTTCGCTCTCCTTTCCCTGAACCATCTACGTCCAGGCATGAACCTGCGAGTTATGAATCTTCCGACTTGACACGATCATTCACCCCTCCGCTCCATCTTAAATTACAACATTTCCTTNGCCTATCCTCAACTAATAAAAAAGCAAATCCGGAAAAAATCCCCTTTATAATTGACCCTCTAACAACAGATTCTACCGAAATCATCCGCCTGATATCCACAGCAAGAAAACTCGTTCCTGTTAAATTTCCCTATATAGATGACATCCGCTTAGTTCCCGTCCACCATTTTTCTTTAATATTCTTTCCAAGTTCCGCAAATATTCATGAAATAATAGAAATNGACCTTGAATGATTTCTATACCACGAATCAGCGTCTTAAACATGCAACCGACACAGTTACACCTGTAAAACCCCGCCGTAGGCCCCTCACACACACATCGCGCCACGCATACACACATACATATGTATATTGTTGCAAGATGCGGCGCGTGTTGTCCACGCGGTATAAGAAGATGTTTGTCGAACGATCGATTGCTATAGAGGCTTTTGTTTGGGTAGCAACGGGGGTTGTTTACGACNAGGTTCAAGCGACAAGTTGGAAGCTGGACTCGGACTCGGCAAGAGGCTGGACAAACGGTTCGGGATTTCCTCGCGTATTTACCGCGGCCTTTGTAACGCTTTTGTGAATAAAGTTCTTGTGTGATATACGCGGTATTACTTTCTTTCCGCGAAGCGCATCTACACGGCCGGAACGCGACAAAACGCGGTCGTGAGTGCAACAATATATATATTTTCCTTCTCTAGCCTCCGAGCGATGACCTTCCGTTTCAGTGTAAATTTCGCGATATCATATTCACCCACACAACAACGCACCTAAAAATTGTAATATCAAGATCCATTAAATGAATAAATTACTATTATACGCAGCAGAATTTTTCCGTTTGAATAAGACGATCTCTCATCATTCCACATCCTCAATCGATCGCACGGTCTTGTCCTTAGTCCGTGGAGTTAATTCTCCAGAGTCAAAAAGAGACCAACGAGCGTGTGTTCGCTAGACAGAGTAAGATCGGCGTACGCCTCTGACCCAGTTGACCTGTCTACGAATATAAACAAACTCGTTTGACTGTGTAGCAGCGGGATCGCCAACCTGCTGTGCGGAGATAGACAGAGAAACGACAGCTCTCTGTTACTCTACCATACCCGGACCGTAACCGTGGGCCAGGACGTAACACACACATAACGTTCTTGTACGCTTATACACCTACTCCATTATGTTTCGCTAAGTATAGAGTACGTTTGACGATTTGTGTTTATTGCTACTACCTGGTGCTTGACTCGCACCGTTGCAAACACGTTATCTCGTTTGTGTACCGGTAAGGGTAGTACTTTGTACACAGTGTAAATACCGGAACTGATCAATGAAAATTTAACAAACGTAAATATATTCGAGTCCTTGCAATAGACACTAACCGTGGCAAACCTTTTTATCTTAAACCAGTTTTTTAGAGTCACGGCAAAAGGAAAACGCAGGTCCCGCATAAATTTATTATTCGCTACCTTCAGGTTATGTATAAGTTGCTCAAGTGGCACTATTTACAATTTTGCAAACTTAGTGTGCACGTCGGTAACGTACTCAATTATTCCCTCGGCATCGTGTTCCATCTCTGACAGTAAACTGCTTAGCTCAAAGAATTAGTCCCTCAGCTCTTGCTGTTGTGCGTAGGTATCAACTTGTTGAGTTATTTTTACCAGTGCTTCACGCAGCCTATTTTCATTTCTCTCTATAACATTTTCTACATTGTCTACGTGAGCAATTGTGGCATTAATTACCTGTAATTGAGTTTTTTCAGTATGCTGCAAAACGGCCTGTTTACTTCCTATTAATTGCAACTGCTCCGAGATTACTTTTTTGTCCTCTGCATCCATGGTGCCAAACAATACTTTGGCTACGGAACCGANTATTATACGCAGCAGAATTTTTCCGTTTGAATAAGACGATCTCTCATCATTCCACATCCTCAATCGATCGCACGGTCTTGTCCTTAGTCCGTGGAGTTAATTCTCCAGAGTCAAAAAGAGACCAACGAGCGTGTGTTCGCTAGACAGAGTAAGATCGGCGTACGCCTCTGACCCAGTTGACCTGTCTACGAATATACACAAACTCGTTTGACTGTGTAGCAGCGGGATCGCCAACCTGCTGTGCGGAGATAGACAGAGAAACGACAGCTCTCTGTTACTCCACCATAGCCGGACCGTAACCGTGGGCCAGGACGTAACACACACATAACGTTCTTGTACGCTTATACACCTACTCCATTATGTTTCGCTAAGTATAGAGTACGTTTGACGATTTGTGTTTATTGCTACTACCTGGTGCTTGACTCGCACCGTTGCAAACACGTTATCTCGTTTGTGTACCGGTAAGGGTAGTACTTTGTACACAGTGTAAATACCGGAACTGATCAATGAAAATTTAACAAACGTAAATATATTCGAGTCCTTGCAATAGACACTAACCGTGGCAAACCTTTTTATCTTAAACCAGTTTTTTAGAGTCACGGCAAAAGGAAAACGCAGGTCCCGCATAAATTTATTATTCGCTACCTTCAGGCTATGTATAAGTTGCTCAAGTGGCACTATTTACAATTTTGCAAACTTAGTGTGCACGTCGGTAACGTACTCAATTATTCCCTCGGCATCGTGTTCCATCTCTGACAGTAAACTGCTTAGCTCAAAGAATTAGTCCCTCAGCTCTTGCCGTTGTGCGTAGGTATCAACTTGTTGAGTTATTTTTACCAGTGCTTCACGCAGCCTATTTTCATTTCTCTCTATAATATTTTCTACATTGTCTACGTGAGCAATTGTGGCATTAATTACCGGTAATTGAGTTTTTTCAGTATGCTGCAAAACGGCCTGTTTACTTCCTATTAATTGCAACTGCTCCGAGATTACTTTTTTGTCCTCTGCATCCATGGTGCCAAACAATACTTTGGCTACGGAACCGACTGCGTTCACTAGATCTCTCCGACTGCGCGTCGGTATTCTTACTATCATTTTTATTCTTCCTACTAATGTACTGATCTTGAGTTCCCAGTGCCGTAACTTGCCAGAAAAACTGTCGCAGAACTCTTTATAGTTACTACATATTTTCTCGTTTCTGCACAAATCTCCGAAATTGTCCAACATATTTTGCAACTGTTCTAGTTTATTATACATAGCAGTTACGTCTAATCTTCTTGCGAGGTTTCATTCCTTGAAAGAATGGTACATTTCGCCTTGTATTTCGGAATATATGACAGGATTAGGTTGAATCCTTTGAATCTTGAATTTTTGCTCTTTGGTCCCATTCCACGCAATACACACGGCAATTTCTAACACTAAAATTTTTACCCTGTAAGATAACATTTTTACATTTTTTGCAACGGTCGTGTTCTTATGCTGTGTTCGCCTATACATATTTACTTTTGTCGCAGAGTAAACTGACGTGACTACAAGTTTATCCGAGTGTTGTNAAATCTAATTTGATTTTGTCCAGGCCATTGAGCAATTGCGGAAGGTACGCATCATTGCTTAATCGAACCGAATTTATTTGCAAAGGCGACAAGCAGCATTTCCTGATAAATTGAATCTGCNTGTTAAGCGTAGAGTTAAGACGCGGCATGCAACGTCAGCGGTAGCAGTTAGATTGCTAAATTGCTGAGTGGTNGCGATNGATCCCTTTAAAAGATCNATCGCAAGGAGCGACAGACAGATCGTGAGTAGCTGTTGACAATACTGTGTGGCTCCGTGACCATCCGGAGAGTTTACCGCAGTAAAGCAACAGCTAAGTGCCAGTGTAAAGCGTGCGTTAATTGTACAGTAAATAGTAATAAACTACTCCAGTGTTTATTACAAGAATCTAATTCATCACCAAGTCCATCTTCCCAGATCACAACACGAGTTTAATTTTAATTCCTGGTGTCAAATTTATGTAAAACCGCAAATTTCTCTATTNCCCCTTCCTTTTGTGACGGATTTTTCGATACTTCACATTTCACCACCGATTTAGTTCTTCTCTATCTCTTGCAAATAACGGAAAAANATTTTCTCTTTTTATTGTTACTAAATTTGTAATGTAAAACATGGCGTTTCNATGCAGTTGATGCAAATGCGCGGGTCGACCATCCGGGTCCTTTTGCGTCATTTGTTGACTTGGTCATCAATTTGGTGGTGAAGACTGGGCCATCTCCCGTGAAAGTGTAAGTGACGGTGACAGTGACACTGATTCGCAGGTCAGTATTACGAGTGCGGCTACCATCGTCGTATTTTGAGACACCGCGGACACTAATGTTGAAAACTATGACCCCGCCTTGCCGGAGCCGTTCGTGCCGTCACCAATT
>NW_018021179.1:66830-70809 GCF_002006095.1 Pseudomyrmex gracilis
GGCAGTATTTAACACTCGACTTGCATATGCGATAGGCTTATCTTGTTCTATCGGGCCTTGTGACAAGACAGGTCCGATTGCGTAACTTGACGCGTCCGTTGTAACGATAAACTCCTTTGTAAAATCCGGATATGCAAGCAAAGGTGCGCTGCTCAATTATTTCTTTTTTTATATTATAATTATTTCTTTTTTTTTATTTCTCAATATTTCAAATGCTTGTTGCTGTTCTTGGCCCTACTCGAATTTGACTCTTGTTTATGTTAGCTGAGTCAGAAGTTTTGCAACTTTTGAGAATTGGTCAATGAATTTCCGATAATAGTNCGCCAATCCTATAAAAACCTGTATATCTTTTATCTTTGTCGGCTCAGGAAAATCTCTTACTGCACTTATTTTTGATGGATCTGGTTTTATTCCATGACTATGCTATTTAACAACAACTATTAATAATTACACTTGAATTTGTAATTGGCTTGAATTGTTATTACTTTTTACCATAGCCCACTGAAGATGGTATAAAAGCAACTGAAGTGTTTAAAAAAGGAACACTCAATTTTTTTGACAAAATATCTAGTCTTACGGCTCAAACAGTTAGGTTATTTAAAGGTGTTTGAACATTAAATTATAATATTAAAATAAAACTGAATTACTCAAGATTTCAAATCTAATTTTGTTTTATAATAAAACTATTTTTGTATTATAATAATAAAACAACCAACTGCAACTCTTGTAAATTACGATCAATTATCCAATTTACTTCAAAATCATCATCATCTTCGCCAAACGGATTGATTAGTATTTTAGCCAACCCATGTAAAAAACAAATTGTAATACTGTAAATACTGGAAAATACATATCAAAGTTTGACTCTGAGGTTTGGATCCACTGATGACCTATTATTCTNGTCAGAAAATATNTGTATACTACTAAAGTTACTGTCTACAGAAACAATAAAATATATAAAAATATAGTAAAGCTCAATTTTATTGCTTAAAGTTTGACCTTACCTGAGTATATATTAAAGGAATATTAATTGTGGCACAGTGTAAAATTTTGCTACAATTGCCACAGAAATGATTGAGTTCATCAATAAGAGTTTTTACCGCAAAATCATTGCATATTCGATCTTCCCTTCGAGCGTAAGTTACAATGCTTGTTGCCCAAACTATTGGTAGCCAATGTTTACTCGGTTTTAAACATTTTTTGTGAATATCATAAAATACTGACAATTCGGTGTTCAGTAGCAACCCAGTTGTTACAAAATGCTTTAAAGTAGGAAATCTTTTATTTATGCGTGGTGCAACGTTTGCCAAAACCATGGTTAAGCACAGACAAACATATCTGTAGAAACATAGTATTTAGAAATTTGATGTATTAAACAAAATCGTTAATATGCGAGATATGCAGTAGTGATATAATATGATAATTAGAAAATAGTATTTTTCACTAACCTAAGAATTGTTCGGCGTATTAGACGTCCGCGGTCATCATTATNGTCTATAAAAGTTGATACGTAAACTGCGATAGAATCGGGCCATGGTATCGTTATATATTGATTCCACCATCTAGTCATTACAATACTAACATAAAATCCTAAGATAAACGTTAATGGTATTAAATCATTGTATTGGTTGCAATATGCCACTAGAGACTCAAATGTCTCCTGTTTATTGTCTAATAAGTATCGGTAAATCCCAGACAGTAAATAATACATGAAGAGATACACAATTAGATCGGTCCAGACAAGTTTGTAAATGCTTGCGCGCCATCTGAAATATGCATAAATAATAACATTATTATCACATTACCGTTGTAGATGACAAGATTTTTTTTTGTATTTATTTCTAAATAAAAATAAGTTGCTGTGTAAAAAAAAAGTATTTTANTTTTGTCACTACAAATGTTGGGGTGTGACCGGACAATTGTGGAATTCTGGCTGTCAATCGGTCGCCACCTACTTTGACCTCCAAGCAGAAAGGATTATTAACAAAGCTCTGTTTGTTTTAGACTCACCGCAACGCAGGAGCCGGCGGATGCCACGGGACTTGGACCTTCTTCCTCGGATGCCCTGGACTTACTCAGGATCGACGCTGGACCAAAAAGGTAAGTTTTTCCAAAATAAACGCACAACACTTTATTCGTACTTAATAACTTGTTTATTTTTCTTTTCAGTTACACCGAACCAAGTATTAAGTTGGCATGTACTCGTTTTATTTAGCGCGGCGTGACGTGCGTTCATGACCGCAGCTCGAGACATACTGAGTGGGAGAGCGCTTGGTTTCAATAAGAAACCTCGCCTTCCCCCACTCCGCCTGACGCACGCGCACTACAATACGGACTAAGATATCCTGGAGAAAGCGGACGGGACTCCTGGAGATGATTATCCATGTCTCTCGGAATATNCCCTCAACAGATAAGTTCAATTTGCCTCAAAAATTTTGTNAAAAATAAAAATGCCGAATTATTTAANTTTTNNGTGGGATATGTTTATTCAGAGTAAAATAAACATTNNCTAAGANTTTNATCAATAATTAAGTCAAAAAATTAGAATTTTGAAAAGTTTAAATTAAATGCCTAAATATTCTTTTTTATGTTTCAGGGATGTTCCGGCTTTTATGGAAGACCTCCAGGTAAGTATATTTTCAATATTACCCGAATTTATCCAAAACGTGAATTTTGAGGAAGTAAAAAAATCTATCTAATTATTGAAATTTTGTACGTTACATGTCCTTATTCTTTCCCCAAAATCCTTTTACAACGTTCTTACCAATACTTAGCAGGATATTTTTTCCAAAAACTCACGGACTTTTCCGACACTCAACTCACGCTCGTTTTGTCTTACTGAGTGTCAGTACGGTGGGTGGACCCTTTACACGTGGGTCACCCAAAACAAAACACTCACCTCTTGTTTTGATTAAAAGAACAAAACTAAACAAAAAATGAAACTAAATAAAATGGGCCTTATGCACCCCGAGGGTAAACAGCGGTTGTCTCTACACTCCGCTAGACCCTTGCTCTAAACTTTTTTTTTAAATAAACAAACAAATATCTTTTAATTAACGCAGTCTTCTTTTATACTGTCTATTCCATGGAGAGGGACCTTTTCTTTTTTACCACTTTTTGCTCCTCATCGGAAGACTCCTCTCTCCCCCGGCTGGTTTCCGCCAGTCTGTCCTCGAAACTGGCCAGTTGTGCCGCCATTGACGATACTGCCTCATCAAACAGGCGATCGGTTTCCGAGTCCAGCTCACCGAACTTCCACTCCGTTGATGTCGTCACAGCCGACGACGTGAGAATAAGGCCNNCGNATGGTTCCGGTTGCAGGGGTATCCTACGTTAATTATTCTATGTAACATACGTATATGTGTTAGCGTTAAAATCTTACCATAATACTAACACAGGTTATTAAAGAAATAATTATAATTATTAATTATATTAGTACTATTAAAAACACGCAACAAATGATCACAAAATTAAGATTATCACAGCATTTTGTATACTACATGTGTAGAAGTTCGAATGTAATTCAGAAAAAGGGCAAACAGTTTCAAAAATATGTAAATTTCAAACGTGACAGGCAGTTGGGACTAAAAACACGGATGTTGTTGTGCGAGATATGTAATGGAAATATTATTTATTCATGTATATAAATGAAACGTAATAACGTTTCGACCTTCAGTTTAGGTCTTTATCAAATTAATTATGTGCTGTTTAACAAACTTCTTACAATACAATGATGATAAGTAAAATTTTACAATAAGTCGTATTGCAAACAAGAGCTGTACATGACTGTCATCTGACTATCATCAGCCATGACTATCAGTCACGTACAGCTCTTGTTTGCGATACGACTTATTGTAACATCTTACTTATCAAAAAATCACAGGTAAAAGGGCCAGTACGAGCCCAAGCACCGTTATTAGTGTGCAATGTTCAAGTTATTAAAAACAAATTAATACGTTTCGATTCTTTATTGAATCCT
>NW_018021180.1:0-2113 GCF_002006095.1 Pseudomyrmex gracilis
TGCTGCTGCTGCTGCTGTAGCTGATGCTGCTGCTGTTGCAGTTGCAACATTTGTTGTTGCAACTGCTGGTGCATCAATTTTACATTGAGCACCATTTGCTGCATAGATTCTTCTTCTTCTGTTGAAAAACAAATCACATATATACAGGGTGAGTCATCTATATCTATCACCTCCAATAACTCGTTTGTGTGGCCAGGAATCAAAAAAAATTTTATATAAAAGTTGTAGGGTTTCGAGGGGGAACCAAAATGGCGTACCTTTCAACTTTTAATTTTGACCGAAAGTGGGTTACTTCAACCGAAAGTGGTTTTTTTAAATGGAAACCCCCCTTTTTGACACCGGAAAATAAAAAAGCGGAAAATTTTACGTTCAGATATAACCTTGGCTGTTTTAAAATTTTCAAAATGGCAAACGAAGATGGCGGACAAAAATTTTAGTCAACCGATTTGCACCAAATTAAGTTTAAGAGGGTTTTTGGGGTTGCTGATCACGAATCTAAAGTCAGATTTGCAAAATTCAAAATGGCGCATCCAAGATGGCAGACCAAGATGGTGGACAAAATTTTTAGCCGAAATGAATAGAAATTACTACTCTTAGCACTACCCAAAAACAACGGCGTGGACGTGGTAGTCTTTTATTCTTTTTGGGGTGCTTTATTTACGTGAGTCCCTTTGCCTTTCACGTAAATAAAGCACCCCGATAGTGAGAGGCAAGGGGACTTACGTAAATAAAGCACCCCAAAGGGAACAAAAAACTACTACGTCCACGCCGTTGTTTCTGGGTAGTGTTAAGAGTAGTAATTTCTATTACTTTTGGCTAAAAATTTCGTCCGCCATCTTGGTCCGCCATCTTGGATCCGCCATTTTGAATTTTGCAAATCTAACTTCAGATTCGTGATCAGCAATCCCAAAAACCCTCGTAAACTTAATTTGGTGCAAATCGGTTGACTAAAATTTTTGTCTGCCATCTTCGTTTGCCATCTTGAAAATTTTAAAACAGCCAAGGTTATATCTGAACGTAAAATTTTCCGCTTTTTTATTTTCCGGTGTCAAAAAGGAGGGTTTCTATTTTAAAAAAACCACTTCCGGTTGAAGTAACCCACTTTTGGTCAAAATCAAAAGTTAAAAGGTACGCTATTTTGGTTCCCCTTCGAAACCCTACAACTTTTATATGAAACTTTTTTCGATTCCTGGCTACACAAACGAGTTATTGGAGGTGATAGATTCAGATGACTCACCCTGTATAATTATTACATAAAATCAATTTACTGACACGGGATGCTTTCCAGCTACAGTTACAGTGTCTATTAGTGTGAGAAATAGCATATCAGTGTGTTTCATGTGCACTAGTTGACGCTGTTGACACAGTGTCGTTTGTGTACCTGGAAAGCATTCACGATATACTGCTGCACACCTTTCAAATTGCTTGAATAAATACATTTTCCTAAGACAACAATCAATGACAAAGTTACTGAAAACTACTCTTTACTATACAATACAGCATATGCAATAATCACGAAAACAAACAACGTTTATATTAACACATGCAGCGCGCAATGTACACAGCAAAATTATACGAGATATTTGCTCATATACTTCGTTTGCTTTGAGTTTTGAATAACTTTGTCATCCAATTTAGTATTAGAAAAATAATAATTTTACTTATTACTTTCGCGCGCGGGACATATCGTCTTTCATGGCGTGGCTTGTCTCACTTTCGTTAACCTTTAGGCTGCGGGGAAATTTCAGTACAAATTGACCTCTCAGAATATGTAAAATGTATACATAATATCACTAGATATCTCAGATAGAGTCGCTGACCTGACTGCTGGTCCATATATCGACCAGCCCCGCAGACAACGTAAAGTACAATGTAAAAAAATTTGTCTCTTTTCTTATGAAGATTTGAGAGAGTATTTCTATGTAATTTCACGCGTTGAATATGAAAAAAATAGTAAAAAAATTCTCGCAGACACCCTTGACCTTGAAAATCACCATTTGAAGGTCAAATTTCATTCCTACTATAAGTCAAGTTTTGAGACGGTTTTCGTATGTAGTTCGATGTGCTGAATACGTAAAAAATAATAAAAAAATTCTTGTTGATAATCCTGACC
>NW_018021180.1:7343-9578 GCF_002006095.1 Pseudomyrmex gracilis
TCAAAATCAAAAGTTAAAAGGTACGCTATTTTGGTTCCCCTTCGAAACCCTACAACTTTTATATGAAACTTTTTTCGATTCCTGGCTACACAAACGAGTTATTGGAGGTGATAGATTCAGATGACTCACCCTGTATAATTATTACATAAAATCAATTTACTGACACGGGATGCTTTCCAGCTACAGTTACAGTGTCTATTAGTGTGAGAAATAGCATATCAGTGTGTTTCATGTGCACTAGTTGACGCTGTTGACACAGTGTCGTTTGTGTACCTGGAAAGCATTCACGATATACTGCTGCACACCTTTCAAATTGCTTGAATAAATACATTTTCCTAAGACAACAATCAATGACAAAGTTACTGAAAACTACTCTTTACTATACAATACAGCATATGCAATAATCACGAAAACAAACAACGTTTATATTAACACATGCAGCGCGCAATGTACACAGCAAAATTATACGAGATATTTGCTCATATACTTCGTTTGCTTTGAGTTTTGAATAACTTTGTCATCCAATTTAGTATTAGAAAAATAATAATTTTACTTATTACTTTCGCGCGCGGGACATATCGTCTTTCATGGCGTGGCTTGTCTCACTTTCGTTAACCTTTAGGCTGCGGGGAAATTTCAGTACAAATTGACCTCTCAGAATATGTAAAATGTATACATAATATCACTAGATATCTCAGATAGAGTCGCTGACCTGACTGCTGGTCCATATATCGACCAGCCCCGCAGACAACGTAAAGTACAATGTAAAAAAATTTGTCTCTTTTCTTATGAAGATTTGAGAGAGTATTTCTATGTAATTTCACGCGTTGAATATGAAAAAAATAGTAAAAAAATTCTCGCAGACACCCTTGACCTTGAAAATCACCATTTGAAGGTCAAATTTCATTCCTACTATAAGTCAAGTTTTGAGACGGTTTTCGTATGTAGTTCGATGTGCTGAATACGTAAAAAATAATAAAAAAATTCTTGTTGATAATCCTGACCTTGAAAATTTCTATTTCAAGGTTAAATAGCATTTCTCGTATAAGCCGAGTTTTGAAAAGGCTGTCGTACAGATTTTGATGCGCTGAATACGTAAAAAACAATACAAAAAATCTCGCAGGCACTCTTGTTATGCCAAACATCGATTTAGAGGTCAAATTTCATTTCTACTACAAACGCAGCAAGTTACTGCCGGGTCTCAAAAATGTCAAAAAATATTCTGAATTCCGCTCTCAGCATGACCCAGGATCAACGACGTGGACGTGGCGAAAAGGTGATCCCATTGGGTGCTTGATTTTCGTGAGTCCCCTTGCCTCTCACGTTGGGGTGCTTGATTTTCGTGAGTCCCCTTGCCTCTCACGTTGGGGTGTTTGATTTTCGTGAGTCCCCTTGCCTCTCACGTCGGAGTGCTTTATTGTCGTAAGTCCTCTTGCTTATCAGATCAAAATAATTGAGTTTATGGTAATATCTCTTTTGTATGGTACTCTTCAAAGCATGGTGCTGCGCATAGAGGAACATCACAAGTGGGACATATATATACTGTTCGATGTACAGTCTTACGCAAAGAACACATATGACATCTCCGTCTTGTACTTTGTCTCGGAAAATGGCGGCCGACTAATCGAGTCGGAGGATCATTATAAGAAGATATAGCTGCAGAAGGATCAAGTTTCAACAATGAGCGAACTACCTGTAATCGAAATGAAGGAAATGATGTAGCTCCTTCATTTCTCATTTTATATAATGCATGAGCATTAGATAGACAAAGATCAATAAGATGAAAAAAAAGCTTTCGATACCATTTCATTGTTTTTTGCACTGATTCTGTGATAGATAATTGTCTATCAATATTATCGATAACACCCATATTTTGATTGTAATCTTGAACACACTTTGGCTTTATAATGTCTTCATTTGTTAGGTGACTTTTTTTTCCAGTTGTACAGAATTCAAGTTCGTGCACACTTGTAAGCATAAGAACGCTACGTTTGTCTTCCCATCTCACTGCCATCTACTCATGACTATGAGAGACTTGTACTTTACCTCGGACTAATTTGTTTTCAAGCTTTGGCATTCTCTTTCTATTTGATTTTACCGTACCACACATACCTGTATCGCGATCATGTAAAAATTCTGCCAAAGTAGGAGATGTATACCAATTGTCTATATATACAACATGACCCTTATAAAAGTAAGGCTGTAAAAAGTGAGCTACAATATCGCCAGTAACAC
>NW_018021180.1:10418-15623 GCF_002006095.1 Pseudomyrmex gracilis
AGTACGAGACACTGGTCGATCAATATTGAAGGAAAATGAAAATAATAAAAATTATATACATAATATAAAAATCCTAGAAAATAATAAATATTGAATGGAAAGGAGCAATCTGCTACATATTATAAAATTACAAAAGTGAATGAGTAAAAAATTAATTCTTCTATAGAAAAAAACCGAGTGCCGGTCGTTTAGTAGATACTAACAATAAATCAATTTTTTCACATTCAAGTATTGAATGATATAACTTTGAATGAATGCCGCAGTATATTTTATGTAACTTTCAGATATAGGTGCAACCCACTGCGTTTGTACTGGAAACTAAAATTTTACCTTAGGATATTTTTTTACGGTTTTTCTCACTTTACCGCTTCAATGACGTTTCAAAATCATCTTCAACATTCGCTTATGCAAGAAATAAAATGTGACGTAGAGTGTAGCTTTTCAAGGTCAAGGATGCGTCAGTGATTTTTTTCAGTATTTTTTTCCTATTCAGTTCATCAGTTTGCATAGGAAAACACTCTAAAATCTTTGATTCTACTAAAAATGAAATTTAACCTTGAAAATCAGTATTTTAAGGTCAAGAATGTTTTGAGAAATTTTAAAACTATTTGTTATGTATTCAGAACATCTAATTTGATCTAAAAACTTCAAATATTCTATGTCTCTAAAGTGGTCCATATATCCACCACTTCCGCAGTTAAAAGGTTAAGCGTCGCTCGTTTTTGTCTTTCAAACTAAAAGATGACAAGCGCGACGCGGGTGCGACGCGGGCGCGACTTACACGAAACAATAAAAAATCGCGTATATGTTGCTGCCACGCTGTGCGCTGCATTCGTTTTCCGTGATAATTGCGTACATCGTGTATTGTGGTGTATTGTGCAGTAAAGAGTTATGGATTATTGTTATCTATTTCGTATATTGTTTATATGAAATCTGTGATACTTAGTAACTGTGATATCAATCTGTGATTATACTTGTACTATTAGATTGATTGAAATCACTACGTGAATTTCTTGAAAGTCAACGTATTTTCTGTACGTTTAACTCGGTTGATTTAATTGTAACGTCAGTCTCAGGAAACTGATTTCAAAGTAAGTCATTAAACTTACTCTCTATTTTTTTTTTTTTATTGTCTTCTAATTTACTTCTTTGTTTTTTGTCGTATATTGAAATGTGCGATTCACAAAAAAAATCAAAGCGAAGCTTATTTTTAGAAGCTTGGTTTACAGATGATCAATAAAAATCTTATACGGAAAGTATCGTCAAATGATAGTCTTTTTTATTGCACTATATGCAATAAAGATTTTTCTTGTAACACGCGCATTTCAAGACATGCGAATTCTTTGTGTCAAAAAAATAATATAAAAGAAAATACATGTGTTTCCTTAAATAATGATGTGAATTTAAAACCAAATACTTCAGATACACATAAATTTCAAAAACAATGGTTGGAAATGAAACAATTTCAACCATGGTTATGCGAAGTATTGCATAACAATAAATTATTTTTCTGCTCATTTTGTGACAAATATATGTCAGCAAGATTGTCACATATTTATGATCACGCAGAATCCGCAGCACATATAACTAAAGAAAAGTATATTGGAAAAAAACAAACAAATGAAGATGTAACTATGACAGACGAAGTTTTATCATTCAAAGAGCAAAAGAAAGCAGCGGAAATTAAATTTGCTGCTTTTATTGCCAAACACAATATTTCGCTTCATACTGCGCCAGAAATTTTAAAATTCTTCCAAGAAATAAGAAAAAATGTCAATGTATTACAAAGCATGTCAATGGGTCGAATAAAATGTCAAAAGATTATTTTGAACGTGTTATGTCCGATTGAAACGGATCGTGTAGTTGACATTATTTAAAATACAAAATTTACTATTTTTATTGATGAAACGTCAGATATTTCTAATCAGAAATGGATGACGTTTCTTGTTCGGTATGTTAATCCCGAAACACTAGATATTTCCTCGCAATTAGTCAAATTAATCGATATCGATGCAAAAGATTGCAGCGCAGAAAACAAATTATTTGATGCATTAAAATGTGAAATGTGGAAACTTCAAATTCCATTTTCAAACATTGTCGCCTTGTCGTGTGACAACGCGTCTGTTATGACGGGCAAATATTTGTCATTTAAAACAAAGCTTGAGACAATGTGCAAAAATTTATTAACATTTCCATGTTCTTGTCATGCCTCTGCGCTAATTGCTAATGCTGCATGTAGTAAGATTCCAGACTGTTGCGAGGAATTCGTAAAAAAAGTAGCAAGTTTTATCAACAGTAGTCCACAGCAATCTGCTATTTTTGAAGAATTTGGTGAATGTTTTGAAGAAACAAACACCAAAATTCTAAAGGTGTGCGACACACGATGGCTTTCTCGACGTTTGTGTATTGAAAGAATTCTAGAATCTTCGGATACTATTAATAATTTTTTAACAGAAATAGTAGTAAGTGATAAAACGCAGACTGGATAAAATTTATTATCTGTGATGCACAAACCTGATGTAAAAGCATATTTATTATTTTTAAAACATATTTTATATTTCTTTAATTGTTTTAACGCATTCTTTCAAGCTCTAGAAACAAGCATACAATAACTTCAACCAAAATCACTCAAATTGCTAAATATTATATGTAAACATTTTTTACATCCAGAGCTTTTACGTAATATAAATAAAAATTTTGATTTTTCCAGTAAAAAAAATCATAAATCTTTAAGCTAAGTAAACTTAGGAAGTGAGTGTAAAAAATATCTTGAAGCATTGATCGAACAAGGACACGCAAACGTAGTTGCAAATGTTAGAGATAGATAGAAGATATTTGTAAAAAATTACCAATAAACGACATATTTTTATCAAAATTAAAAGTTTTTGAATCAAACATAGCTTTATATAATAGTAATAGAGAAGCTTCTTTTAATGACGTTTTTTTTGNTAAAATGTGAAATGTGGAAACTTCAAATTCCATTTTCAAACATTGTCGCCTTGTCGTGTGACAACGCGTCTGTTATGACGGGCAAATATTTGTCATTTAAAACAAAGCTTGAGACAATGTGCAAAAATTTATTAACATTTCCATGTTCTTGTCATGCCTCTGCGCTAATTGCTAATGCTGCATGTAGTAAGATTCCAGACTGTTGCGAGGAATTCGTAAAAAAAGTAGCAAGTTTTATCAACAGTAGTCCACAGCAATCTGCTATTTTTGAAGAATTTGGTGAATGTTTTGAAGAAACAAACACCAAAATTCTAAAGGTGTGCGACACACGATGGCTTTCTCGACGTTTGTGTATTGAAAGAATTCTAGAATCTTCGGATACTATTAATAATTTTTTAACAGAAATAGTAGTAAGTGATAAAACGCAGACTGGATAAAATTTATTATCTGTGATGCACAAACCTGATGTAAAAGCATATTTATTATTTTTAAAACATATTTTATATTTCTTTAATTGTTTTAACGCATTCTTTCAAGCTCTAGAAACAAGCATACAATAACTTCAACCAAAATCACTCAAATTGCTAAATATTATATGTAAACATTTTTTACATCCAGAGCTTTTACGTAATATAAATAAAAATTTTGATTTTTCCAGTAAAAAAAATCATAAATCTTTAAGCTAAGTAAACTTAGGAAGTGAGTGTAAAAAATATCTTGAAGCATTGATCGAACAAGGACACGCAAACGTAGTTGCAAATGTTAGAGATAGATAGAAGATATTTGTAAAAAATTACCAATAAACGACATATTTTTATCAAAATTAAAAGTTTTTGAATCAAACATAGCTTTATATAATAGTAATAGAGAAGCTTCTTTTAATGACGTTTTTTTTGTTGCCCAAATCTTTGGTGGGTTTGACGACAATAGTTTAAGAGGATGCTGAACAGCTGGCAAAAGTCCGCTCAGCTGCTACTCAACCGTTACGCTATCGGGTAGGTGGCGCCATCTCTCGGGACCGAATTAAACCAAAACAAGGATAGATGACATGAGAGAGCCAAGGATAGACATATGTTTCTTTCTAACGCTTCTGCTAAAATTGTACTAATCGTAGTTCCAATTTTTCTCGTCTCACAAGGCTTCAAAATCTTTTTTGAAGCACTCAAAATATTCGTCTATGTTTCTAGTTTGGGATAAAGATATTTTTATTTAAATTTATATGGCCAATTTTGCATATAAAGTAAAAATGTAGTTTCTGTAAAAACAGTCTAAAAACTTTTTTTTGTTTTTCTTAAATTTTTAGGCTTTATCCCATTCTTTACTATATTTCCTTTATTTCTGGAGAAGGATTTTTTATTCCGATTCATAGTTTTCACAAAAAAATGGAACTACGAAATGATGATAAAACAGGACGGTTCAGCATCCTCTTAAGACAAGAATGGCTTGCTTTACATCAGAGTTTAANAGAAACAGAAAAATGTTATTTGTCAACATTAAATTTTGATGACATGTGGAAACAAATTTTCCAACGTACACATAAATATCCCAATTTAAAATCTCTTTTAAATGCCATTAGGTCGCTGCCAAATTTAAATGCCGACTCAGAAAGAATCTTTTTCTTCTTGCCAGATATAAAGACAAAAAAACGAAATAAACTTTTGTCTGTCACTGTTAATGCTACTTGTGTAATAAAATCAGCATTGAAAGCGAGAAGGGAAACAGCCGTAGATATAAACATTAATGAAAAACATTTTTCTCTAATGTCAGCAAACAATTTGTACTCTGCATGTCCTATAAAACAGAAAAGTCATTTGAGATTATACGCTGCAGATGATACTGAAGATGCTCTCTGATGTCCCTCTACGTCTAATATGTGCAATACTAATGTTTAAAGTATCAATTTCTGTGGCATTCTATATGTTAGAAATTCTCATTTATAAGTAATAAATGTGTACATATTTAAAAATATGTATATACTATAAATATGTAACTTTATTACTTATAATACTATAACACTTTTAGTTTGTCTAGCATTATAGCATATCATACATTTTCGTCTATAAATACTAAATATGTTTACGCTTTAGTTTGTATGGCATTCTATGTCAAACACTCAAATTTTTTAATAATAAATGTGTTTAAAACTTGCATGCCTGGCATTCTCTATATCCGACATTTACATTTAAAAATAATAATTGTCTTTGAATCTTAGTTTGTCTGGAAGTCTAAATATCCGACATTTATATTTAAAAATAA
>NW_018021180.1:16743-19175 GCF_002006095.1 Pseudomyrmex gracilis
AAATGTAGATTCTTTTTGTGTGATTTACAAATTAAAAATATAGAAAAATTATGAATACTAATTCTATAGTTTATATATATATTTAATATTTTTCACTAATCTACAAATAATCTAAAAACTTTAAAATTATTGCAGTTAATTTTTACTAAGAATTAATAAAAATGTAATAATAAATGCATTTGGAGATGTTTGACTCATCCTTATTAATAATATTATCTACTTTTTCCAAGATTGTAAGTCATAGAAAAGCAATTTGCGTTGTCGTATTGTTATACGCTCCAAGCGCGCAACGAAACATTGCTTTCGAGTTTAATGTCTTGCTTGCGTAGCGAGCTTGGTGGAAGCGAAGCAGAACATAGTATGTCTGCGCTCTTTCACGAGCCGAACAGCCGAGCGTGACGTTACGCACACGGACGGCGGTTCTCGCTGTATGCGTGCTCCCACCACCTCGGTGCTTTTGGTGCTGGCCGGCCCGATCTAGCAACACTAGGCCAAACCGCCCATGTCCCGTGCGTCACCCGACGTGTGCCTCCGACACCACCTTGCGCCTTTTGTACGGTAAGCTAAGAGATGGAGAGCCAGCAATTCGGGGCGCCTCCGGTGGCTCCCCTAAACCACCGGCGCACCGAGGACCGGCAACAACACGGGAGTACCCCTATAACTTTGCGACCGTACGCCGAAGGAGGATTGCCGCGCCTATAGAAGCGTCAAGCCGGTTGGGAGAACAGCATACACCGACACCATTACCGGAGTCAAAGTAAAAAATGGAGCAAGGAACTTTTGAAATAAAACAAATTTTAGTTAATTACAGAGCAAGCGAGGTGTATATTGTTGCGTCCGCGACCGCGTTTTGTTACGTTCCAATCGCGTTGCTTTGCTTCTCAAAAAAAAATAACACCACGTAAATCTCACAACAACTTTATTAATGTATGCGTTACAAAGCCGCGGTAAAAGCGCGAGGAAAACCCGAGCCGTTAGTCCAGCTTCTTGTCGGTTCCAAGTCCGGCTTCAAACTCCTCTTGAACCTCGCTGTAAACAACCCCGTTGCTACCCAAACAAAAGCATCTAAGCGATCGATTGTTCGACGAACATCTTTGTATACCGCGTGGACGACACGCGCCGCATCTCGCAACACTGCCTTCTCTCTCTTCTAGATCATCGTCCCAATGATCTAAAAAGAAGTTAATTTTCCCGCTCTCTTCCAGACTGCTGTTTTAGAATAGATAAGCTAGTTGACCGGAGAAACTCTTCCCGAGAATCCTCTTTGGGGCAATTCCAGTGTCCACAAAAAAATGTTCCGTTTTCGGACAAGGAGGGAGGAAACTTACGTGGACCCATCGTCCAAAAGAACACCCCAAGTCCCCGCCTCGGTATTTACCCAAAAACCCACGGAAAACCACGTTCAAAACCGTGAGTAAAGCGGACTTGCAGCACGGCTTCAAAGACGTAGATCGCTACAACACAGATGTCCCCCGACGTCCAACGACGAAACGGAAAGACGGGGTAGCAACGAAGCTAAAACTGAAAGAAAGAAAACTAAACGAGTGATTATGCTTAAAACAAAACAAATACCCACAACATCTCAAACACAAAAACAAAAAAAATTCTCCCCCTTAATCTACACAGGACTCCGACGCATGCTCCCACCTTTTGCAAAACGAAGCCAACCTATCTGCATGTACCACCCTACTTTTATGCCTATCCGAAAGACGAATACAATATACCACATCACTCAACTTTTTAACGACCACGTAAGGCCCCTCTTAATTTATCTGCAACTTAGGAGCTTTTCCCTTGCTTCTGCGAGAATTAAAGAACCAAATCTTTTGCCCAACATCAAAAAGAACATACCTAGCTTTGAAATTGTATCGCATCTTTGCCTTGTTTGATTTCATTTCTAAACGCTCTCTAACATTCTGATGGATCTCCTCTAGTTTTGACTCTAACTCACGAATATAATCTTCCGAAGAACTTGAACAGTAATTTGGCGGAGAGCCTCGTAACAAATCTAACGGCAGACGCAAATCACGCTTGAAATTCAATTCGGCAGATGAAACCCCTGTAGCCTCATGAATGTTTAGAAGATCTGTAAGCAAAAAGAAACATAGGAATCCAACGATCCCAATTCTTCTGATTCTCATCAACAAACTTAGACAAATACTGCATTATTGTCTGATGTCTTTCAACTTGCCAATCAGACTGCGGATGAAAAGCAGTAGTCCTTGTTTTCTTCTTTCCTAACAACCACGACAATTCCTGAAAAAGTCGAGATTCAAATTTTTTACACTGATCCGTATGTAATTCCAACGGCACCCCATATCTAGAAACTACCTGATTAACAAAAACCACCGCCACAGTCGACGCCCTAATATTCTTTAAAGGAAAAGCTTTTACCCACTTAAAAAAACAATCCACAATTACAAGGAATTATT
>NW_018021180.1:21120-22320 GCF_002006095.1 Pseudomyrmex gracilis
TACGGTGTCGAATAATTTGGTGTCGAATAAATCTGTGTCGAATCGAGCGGTGTCGAATCGTACTGTGGTCAATAGAGTATCACCCCTAGAAAGCCCATCCGCGTTTCTATGCGCTCAACTGCTCCGATAAACTATTTCAAAGTCATACTGCTAAAACCTTTCCGCCCAGTGAGCTAATTGACTCTCCAAATCTCTAAAAGACAGTAACCATTCAAGTGAAGCATGATCAGTGCGAACTCAAAACTTCCGCCCAGAGAGTGATGGAAAGATTTCATTGAATCAACCATAGCCAATAACTCACGCCGAGTAACACAATAATTCCTCTCAGTCTTACTCAATACCCGACTATAATAAGCGATGACCCTCTCCGTTCCTCGTTGAATCTGCGATAAAACTGCGCCAACACCATGACCGGAAGCATCTGTGTCCAAGATTAACTCTCTTTCTTCAAGAAGAAGAGGAAGCACAGGAAGAGAAGACAACGTCCGCTTAAGATTCGCAAACGTTTCCTGACACTGCTCTGTCCAAACAAATTTAACCTGGTTTTCAGTCAAAGCGAACAACGGCTTTGCAATCAAAGAAAAACCCTTCACAAATTTACGATAATAAAAACAAAATCCCAGAAAACTGCAAACTTGTTTCTTATTTTGCGGAGGAAGACACTCCGCCACAGCTGCAATTTTTTCTGAATTCGTCGAGATTCCCTCGGCCGAAACCACATGACCAAGATATTTTACCTGCTTCCTAAACAAATTACGTTTATTAGGATGAAGCTTCAAATTAGCTGCCCTAAGCCTCAGAAAAACTTCCTTCAAATTGACTACTTTCTTTTCAAAAGATTTACCAAAAACACTTACGTCATCCAAATAAACCAAACAAATCTTGGTTAGCAACTGCTGAAGAATACGCTCCATGGAGCGCTCAAAAGAGGTTGGAGCGTTTCACAAACCGAAAGGCATCACCGTGAACTGCCACAACCCATTGCCTACTGAAAAAGCATTCTTTTCCCTATTCTCTGGTCGCATTTTTAACTGCCAATACCCACTTTTTATATCCAAAGTAGAGAACTACACATTCCCGGACAATTGATCCAGAAAATCGTCAAACCTAGGGGCGGGTTCCGTTTGACCACAGTACGATTCGACACCGCTCGATTCGACACAGATTTATTCGACACCAAATTATTCGACACCGTACGAT
>NW_018021180.1:27690-39036 GCF_002006095.1 Pseudomyrmex gracilis
GAATCGTACGGTGTCGAATAATTTGGTGTCGAATAAATCTGTGTCGAATCGAGCGGTGTCGAATCGTACTGTGGTCAATAGAGTACCACCCCAAACCTAGGAAGAGGATAAGAATTTTTGATCGTGACCGCGTTAAGCTTGCGATAATCCACACAAAATCTTAAACCCCCGTCCTTCTTCTTTACAATCACCTCCGGGGAAACCCACGGGCTAAAAGATTCTTCTATGACCCCTTGGTCTCTTATTTCCTGAAGAATTTTCTCTACCTCAGCCCGCATTCTCAACGGGATCCTCCTCGGAGCTTGCTTAATTGGACGAAGATCTTGCAGATTAATTTCATGCTGAAAAACATCACAGTTTTCAGCCACGATCTGATCAAAGAAGACATCCTGAAATTCGATCAAGAACTTAGCAAAAACGTCTCTCTGCGCCTCATCCAAATCGACTGCGTTTTGTTCATAAAATTCTTTTAAACTATCCGGAACTCCCATGGCAACATCACACATCCGACCGCAAATCTTCTCCGCTCCATCCGAGGAAGCAACAATGAGAATCTTCATCATCCTATCCAACCCTGTCTTCCTGAAAAAGTCTACTCCTAAAATACAGTCGTCGAATATATTTGCTACATAAAGAGGCATTTTCAAAGAACGTCCCCCTACGACTATTCGAGCCACACATCTGAATTCAACAGGAACCTTCTCCCCGGTAGGATATCTCAAACTCAACCTCCCTGCCAACTTCTGACACCACGACCTTTCTACAAAATTAAAATTCACGATCGACACATCGGAGCCCGTATCAAATTTAGAAGAACACACTTTATCATTTAACAAGCCGGAAAACACGAACGAATTATTTCTCCCAAAATTTACTTTATTTACAACAAACTTTTTCCCCGGGGTGTTCCCCTTCAAAGACGAACCCATCCCCAAAAACTCGATTAAACCTTGTTTTTCGAGAGGTTGGCCGGGCACTCGTAACGGAAGTGACCCTTCTTGCCACACTTCCAACACTCTTTTTCTTTTTTACCCCCTCCAGCTTCCGGCTTCTGTGACCTTTTCGGTTCACCAGCCACTTTGCCCCCGTCGCGGGCGTCTTTTCCCTCCTTGAAACTAGAACTTTGCCCGTTTTCCCGATGATTAGCGTTCCTTCTAAACTTATTCGACCCCTCTCCGCCCCGAAAACTATTTCTTTGTATTAATTTAATTGTTTTTGCCCGTTTAACGGCAGCCTTCAATGAGGTCACGTTCTTCAACTGCAACATGCGCGTAACAAAGCCGTCGGAAAAAGCGGCAATAAACTGCGCGCAAGCGATCTTCTCCTAGACTGCATGCGTACACTCAGGATACGCGAGACGCGACAAACGCTCCAAGTCTGCGCCAAGCGCCGCGAAATCCTCGCCGCTCCCCTGTTTACGATTTGTAAATTGAACGTAATAACTCTGGAAGAGTTCCTGCTCTCCAAAACGCAGCTCCGACCGGGAACGCACCTCGCCGTACAAAATCTCTCTCTCCAATCCCTCCAACACAGAGCGCGCCTTTCCCCGCAGATTTGTCGCTAACATTAACGCCTTCGCCTCTCCGTCCCATCCGTTTGCGCGCGCGACCAACTTAAACTGCGTCAAAAACTCCCGCAACGGCCCGCTTCCGTCAAACACATCCGGCTTTACTTTAACACTCATTGGCGTAGCGCCCGCGCAATTTAATGAATTTGGAAATGACTCGCTTGTAACGCCCTGTCGCAATTGCTCTTCCGAATGTCGGATCTCTTCTTTTTGCTGCCGTAAAGGCACCGAATTTATCTTTTTGCCGACAAAACAGCTCGCGCTTACGCTGTCGCTCCTCCCGCAGCTCTCGAATCTCCTTTAAAGCGACCTGAAGAGCCGTGGCTTCCGTCGCCGTCTCTCCCCGTCCGCGCTTTCTCGCAACAAAAGAGTCGCTTTCTATATCAACGTTCATCGTCGCCGCCAGCTCCGCTGACGCCTTCGCCGCTCCTGCCGCGATCTACTTGCGCGTTCTTCGCGGCGAGTGCACAAGAGCCATGCCGCCGATCTTTCAAACTTTATCCCGGACGAGCCCCCAAATGTTGCGTCTGCGACCGCGTTTTGTCACGTTCCAACCGCGTTGCTTTGCTTCGCGAAAAGAAAATAACACCGCGTAAATCTTACAACAACTTTATTAATGTATGCGTTACAAAGCCGCGATAAAAGCGCGAGGAAAACCCGAGCCGTTAGTCCAGCTTTTTGTCGGTTCCGAGTCCGGCTTCAAACTCCTCTTGAACCTCGCCGTAAACAACCCCGTTGCTACCCGAACAAAAACATCTAAGCGATCGATCGTTCAACGAACATCTTTGTATACCGCGTAGACGAAACGCGCCGCATCTTGCAACAATATTATTTGTGTAATGTTTTGTTAGGTATTTGTAATTGTACAACTTTTTTTGGAGTGCATAATGCCCAGGTTTTATTTAATCAAAAGAGTACATTGTTTTGTTTTATTTTAGAGTGATCTCAATTGAAGAGGCTACTCGCCAAACTGACATTTAATAATGTCGGGTACATTATTGAAACTAACCTTTTCAATTGTTGGTGAAACTTTCGGGGTAAACAACACACGCATTTGTGTGTTGCAAACATGTGTGCAGGGTTTGGTTTCCATAATTCTAGTAAACTGTAAAAGTTAGGTATCTCAAGTTAGGTAGTAATCTAAATCTAACTTACCGAAAAGTCAGCGTGACTGCACCAAGTTACTGATTACCTGTTGAAGAGTCGTTCCTGAAAGAATAAAAGACAATTAGTTAATAGAAAAGAAGTTAGTATTAAAACTTCAACTTTATTGAAACTAACCTTTTCAATTGTTGGCGAAACTTCTAAGATGGACGTGTTTGTGTGTTGCGAGCGTGTGTGCAAAGTTTGGTCCACAATTGTAGAAAATTGTAAAAGTTAAGTGTGTCAAGTTAGATATTGACAAAATACTAACCTTTATCAAAGTCGGCGTAATCGCACTGGTCGACTGGAAAAGGAAACGGCCTGCAAAAGGAGAGCGACGATTAGAACTGTGGAAAATTATGTATCTACCTTAGTGCTAGTCGGGTCAGTTTCGGTCATCTGAGTTAGGTGACATTGCTCCTTGGTCGGTCAGACCCTTACCTGAAACAGAGAAAGATAGGTTAGTAACTTTCAAAGTACAGGTTGAGATGGAGCGGTGCGTCTCCAAGGTGGAAACTAGCCCGAGACGAAAACTTAAAGAATAAAAAGGGAGTGTGAGTTCTTGTCAAAACTCACACAGGTTGTTAGTCACCGTGTAAACTAACGGTGGACACAGTTTAGACAACAATTGTTCCGGTTAGGTTGGTGAGTGACTCCCGGGCGATTTTCCTCCACCTTGTCGTGGTGTCCGGGCTTAGGATCTGTGAAGCGGAGGGGCTATACTGGCGGGGAATCCTTTGATTCCCTGGTAGGGTCACCCATGCCAGTAAGGCCTTTTGCGGAGATCCTGTACTAAGAGAGGAAATAGAGGAAGAAAAACCTTGAATAAAAACCGGGGGGTCCCAGCCTCGCTTAGCATTTCTTGCCGGTGCAACTGGGATAGGGGAGAAAACCCTGACTTCAAATCCGGGGCGTCCGACCCCGTCAGCCACGGCGCAATCGGACTAAGGGAGTAAACCCTGACTACAAATCCGGGGTGTCCAGCTCCGAGAGGCGCTTTCGGGACGGCCACTGGACTAGGGGAAGGAAAACCCTGACTTCAAACCCGGGCAGGATGGGCTCGTTACTTTTGGCCGGGAACCATCCTAGGAGACGGATACTCCGAAATCAAACCACCCTAAATATTATGGAGATGTCGACAACGGAGGAAGAAGTAGTACCGGACCAGTGCGATCGGACGCACAGGTCCCGGCGGCTCGGGAGTGCTTGCCCTGCTCCCGTACCGTCGTTATCAAACAAAGGGTTGGCCGCGCCGTGCGATGCAGGCGACGCGGTTCAGAGAGCTACTGCAGACAAAGAGGACACAAAGCGTCAAGGAAGTGCGTCGTCTGCTGCTCCATCTGAGCTACGAACTGAGAGCAGACTTCTGACTACAGTGGGCTCCACGATCCAATCGATAACAAGCATATCTTTGTCGTCAGAAGATGAGGCCACCATGGATGGCCTAATGGATAAGTTATTAAATTTGGATACGCCTGCTGAAGTGCTTGGCCAAGCGTTCAGTACTGGTAGCCCAACATAGCGTAAACAGGTTGCGTTTAAACGCCCTCGAGATTGTGTCGAGCAAGGCCCTTCGACTTCTACGGATGGAACTAAAGCAAAGTCGAAGAAGTCTCGCCCCAAAAAACGATCGGCCTCCGCGCGCCGCTCTAGTAGCAGTTTGGGTAGCGAGCCGGAGGAATTCTCCAAAGTAGAGGACTTCGATTTCCTTACTGGACCACAAATTGTGGACCATATTCGACGTGGCATGGACTCCTTAGAGTACTACACAAAAAAGAGTGGTAACCTCAAGGGAGGGTATGTACGTTTATTTAAGATGATAGCAGGCTCGGTTAAAAGAGCTGCCAAAGCCTACGATGCGCGTTCCGGAGTGGAGGGTCTATCTGATGGTGAGAGAGAGAGAGAGTTGGAAACGGAACGTAACACTAAGATGATGGCTAAGATCGCGACGTACAAACGACAGGTCGCTGAATTAGAGAGCGAGCTAAGATGGGCTAAAAACGAGTCTAGGTCTGCACCACCTCTGCCCCAAAGGAAGCGAATGAAAGAGAGTGCAGTACAAACCGAGGGAGTCCCGGTGGTAACGTCGGTTGTGGCCTTACCACCGGGAACCTTGCCGATATCAGCGCGACGGCAACAAGAAAGACAGCAGCAGAAACGGCAACATCAACAACAGCGACAGCAACAACAACGGAGCTCTGGTAGAACCACAGGGTTTGGCACTGGCCCGGAAATCCAGGAATCAAGAGTGGAAGGGAGGATAACGGCCCTTGAACATCGGATGGAAAGAATGGAGGGCATGTTAGAAAGGGTCATTGGACTTCTGGACCCGAAGCTCCCAAAGGATGTACACATTAAGGTACAGGATGGTGTTGACTTTGTAAGCCGTAAACAAGGTCAGACTAACGCAGCCATAACGACTGATAACGAATACGACGATCAGTTTGTAGAAACCGACTGGGCCACGGTGGTTAAGCGTGGCGGGGCCCTTTCCCGGAAACTGGGTGCAAATCGTGCAATACAGAGTACACGCCGTAACCCTGCTTTCTGAGTGAAAGTTGGAGAAGGATCACAAACGATACAGCGAGAGAGAGAGAGAGAGAGAGAGAGAGAGAGAGAGAATGGGCAATGCCCCCTTAGAGAATAAGCGGGCACGATGGGTTAATACTCAGTCTCAACCCTTGTCTCAGCTATCACTTCGTGCGCAGAGACAACAGTTGCGTACGCGCCCTGTAGAAGTCCCTGTTACATCAGGATCGGGACGACGACGACGACGCCGCAGACCAGCAGCTGTCGCAATTAGACGTGTTCAAGACGATAAAGTCACGTATGCTGATATAATGAGGACTGCAAAGGAAAAAGTAAAATTGCAGGACCTTGGTATTACGGACACAAGGGTTCGTAGAGATGTGGGAGGGGGTATTTTAATAGAAATTCCCGGTACAGACGGAGCCGAGAAGGCGGAACGTCTGAAGAATGTGTTATCCCCGGTGTTAGAGGGCAAGGCAGTGATCCCGACCTGTGCAGCAAGGAGAACTGCGTATCTCGGGACTAGATGCTTGTACGGAACCTGAAGAGGTGAAGAAAGCACTAGCCTTAGGAGAATTTGGGGTGTGCACGGCTGCGGACATCCGGACGGGACCTCTTAGGGAAGGACGAGGACGTACCGGTGTGATGTGGGTAAAGTGCCCCTTTGTTGTCGCTGAGAAAGCGGCAACAGTAGGAAAGATCCGAGTAGGATGGACGAGAGCTCATGTTACGCTACTCCCGGGCAGGCGACTCCAGTGCTATAAATGCATGGAGTTCGGCCATGTCCGGGCGGTATGCCCGAATGAAGAGGATTTTAGCAAGTCCTGCTATAGGTGCGGTGGCAACGAGCATGTGGCGCGGGACTGTACGGGGACAGCTCGTTGTATCCCCTGTGAGTCGCGTGGTTTTCCAGCTGGTCACAGAGCAGGTGGAGCAGCCTGCAGAGCAAAAATGCTAGGAGGTTACGGCTCGCGGGGCCGTAGAATCCCTGCTGAGGAAACAAATGCTGTGCGGAGGGCAGCAGTTAGCGGCCAGGACGTCGGCTGCATGCCCATGGAAATTTAAAAATAGCGCAATTTTTACAAATTAATGTTAACCGGAGTAGTCCGGCACAGGATCTGGCAATCCAGGTCCTACGGGAAAAGGAGGTGGCGCTGATGGCAATCTCAGAGCCATGGCGTATACCTGATTCGCCGCATTGGGCGGCAGACTTAGATGGACTGGCGGCGGTCACTTGGTTGCCGCGTTTTGGAAGCAGGCAAGTTCGCGAAGTTATAGAGCGCGGACACGGATTTGTTGCGGTGCGATGGGGCAGAGTAGCAGTGTTCAGCTGTTATTTCTCTCCTAATTCTCGTATCGGGGATTTTGAAGCTTCACTGGGGGCTTTGGGTGATAGTGTCCGGCGTGCGGGGGATGACCCGGTGCTGGTTCTCGGCGACTTTAATGCCGGATCAGCTACCTGGGGCTCCTCCCGTCCGAACCGGAGAGGTCAACTAGTGGAGCAATGGGCTGCTCTGCTTGGGCTCCTGATTCTGAACAGGGGCAGGGTGGCTACCTGTGTTCGCCCACAGAGCAGCTCCATTGTAGACCTTTCCTGGGGGTCCAGGTCAATGGTTCCGCTAGTGAAGACATGGCAGGTGCTGAGGAGGGAGTCGTTATCAGACCATCTGTACGTATCCTTTGTTGTTACCGAAGATAAAGTTGGTAGGCCCGTTGTTCGACGCCCCACGTTCACGCGTTGGAATAATAAGGTATGTAATACCGATATGTTTGAAGCGGCGGTTCTGGGGGCAATCTGGGGTGATCCAATTGCCCCTGAAACTCAGCCGAATGAAGAGGCGGCTTGGCTGAACCGTACAGTTACAGATGCTTGTGACATTTCCATGCCTAAAGTTCGGGGAATGACGGCACGGAAGTCTACTTATTGGTGGTCACCTGCAATAGCGCGACTGCGATCAGAATGCTTGGCTCGCAGGAGGCGATACACCCGAGCTAGAATACGCAGAAATACGGAACCAGAGGCACTTAAAGTTTTACGTACCTCTTTGCGCGATATGCAACGTGCGCTCAAGAGCGTTATACTTACCGCCAAAAAATCGGCTTGGAAAGAGTTAATTTCTGCAGTAGATGGTGATCCGTGGGGTACACCCTATCGGGTGGTGATGTCTCGCCTGCGAGCGGCTGGACCCTCCACTACAGAAACGATGGACGTCCATGAATTACTGGATGTTGTTAACGGCCTCTTCCCTGTGCGTGAGGTTAATCGCGCAGAAACATGGGATGAAGATCTATTGGCACCTGACCTTGAAGTCAACGGTTTGGAGCTTCGTAATGCTATTCAACGAATGGCACGAAAATGTACCGCCCCAGGTATGGACGGCATTATAGGCCCAGTATGGACTAGAGTCGCGGCAATAGCACCGGACATTATTCTTAGGTGCTTTAATAATTGTTTGCATCGGGGCATTTTTCCAGCAGCCTGGAAACGTGCACGTTTGGTGCTAATTCCCAAACCAGGTCGGGCAAGCTACAGGCCGATATGCTTGTTAGACGAAATTGGCAAGTTGTTCGAGAGAATTTTGGTTGGTCGGCTGGAAGACCACATAACTCAGTGTGGTAGACTCTCACCTTGCCAATTTGGGTTTAGGGCTGGACGATCCACGTGTGATGCGGTCCAACTATTTAGGACGACGGTAGCCGACTTTACAAATGCGGGCGATTCATGCGTGGCAGTGGCATTGGATGTTAAGAACGCAATCAATGCGCTGTCATAAAATGGTATCCATAGAGCAATACGAGAATGGGTGTTCCCCACATACTTACAAGCGGTGATACAGTCATACCTGGAGAACAGATGGATCGTCTTTCCGTGTGCAGATGGACGACTCCGATCTCGGGCGGTGTCGTGTGGAGTCCCGCAAGGCTCCGTGTTAGGTCCGCTGCTATGGAGTGTGGGGTTTGATTGCGTGCTGTGGGAGGGCCTCCCTATGGAGTGCTCCCTCGTATGTTACGCTGATGACACCTTGGTCCTGGCTGGCGGAAACTCTGACAGAGAGGCAGCAAATCGAGCCTCAATGGCTGTTGCTGTGGTCGCGCGACGGATGCGTACTTTGGGCCTGGAATTATCTCCAGACAAAACGGAAGTCGTAGCCTTTCGACCTCGAGGCCAAAGAGGAGTCCCGGTTTCCGTTTTAGTTAACCGTGTGACGGTCTTTTCTTGTCCTAGCATGCGCTATTTAGGAATGTGGATCGACGAGAAATGGTCTTTCGGCGAACATTTTAGTCGAGTAGCGGAAAAAGCTGCTAGAATGGCCAACGCTTTGGCTGGATTGATGCCCAATTTAAGGGGTCCTCATACCCGAGTCAGGCAACTGTACTCGACAGTTGTCCACTCGGTGATGTTGTACGGCGCACCAATCTGGTACCGAGAGTTACGGGTGGGTAGGGTCTCTGACCCTCTTGTCATGGTACAACGCCTTGTGGCTATAAGAATCATTAGTGCGTATCGGACGATCTTGTGCGAGGCTGCCCGTGTCCTTGTCCGCATGTTGCCTGTCGATCTTTTGGCAATGCGTCAGGCCAGGATTTATGAACTCCTGCACCCCGGTTTTAGACGGGGCAAAGATATGAAGGTTCCCGCAGATCCGTCTGCACTTATAGCGCAAGTTGAACGTGAGGCAGTTCAAATGTGGCAAGAGCGTTTACAAAGACCCTCTCTTTATGGTCGCCGAGTTCGAGAGGCCTTTGGCCCTATTTTAGAGAGGTGGCTAAAGTGCGGTCAAGCAACTTTGACCTTTCGGGCCAAACAAGTTATTTCGGGGCACGGTGTATTTAACGCCTACTTACACCGTATAGGTAAGGCACCCACCCCGTTCTGTGAACATTGTGGAGGGGTTGATATAGATATGGCCCAGCATACACTGGCCGAATGCCCCGCGTGGTTGCGAGAGCGGATCCGACTTGTAGCGGAAGTAGGTTTAGATCTCTCCCTCTCATCTGTTGTTGAGGTGATAGAGAGGAAAGAGAGTTGGCGGGCATTCCTTGTCTTTTGTGAGGCGGTAATGTCCGCCAAAGAGGAAGCAGAGAGGGTACGGCAGGGCCAACAACCTCTTGGGTAGCATGAGTTAGTGGACAATCAAGATTTTTTATTTATTCTTGCATGAGTCCAAACGCATTTATTTATTTATTTATATTTATTTATTTATTATGGTGCGCCATGGTGGTAAATGTCCGGTCCTCCCCTCGTCCCTGTTCTCTGTATAGAGGTGGAGACGGGGAATTGGGCTGTTGGACATCAAGCAGGCTGCAAGAAGGGAATAACTGGGGTTATTCTCGGCCATTGCACGCAGCCTGCACAGAGGTGGGGGAGGAGGCTCAAGATGATCCGGTCTCTTTCCCCGTATACATAGCGTGGAAAGGCGGAGTTCCGCCTTTGGGCACAGAGAAAGAGGGGCGAAGTAAGTGCCTCCGGGCAGCCACTCTCTCCCTCGTAGTGCGTGAGGATCTCCGGGGGGTTTTAGTGAGTAAACTGTCTCTTTGGCAGGAGTCCCACATACCCTGGCTTCTTCCCCCGAAGGGCCAGGTATGCGTAACGCATTTCCCCTCGATAACAAAAAAAAAAAAAAAAGGTTGGTGAGTGACTAACTTGGTGTTGGAATAACCCCGGTTAGGTCAAAAAACCTAATTGTTGGTGTTATTGAATGTGGTAATAGTTTGATAGAATAGGAAGCGCCTGTGAGAGTTTCGGCCACAATTCGCGTGGTTGTGGGAACGTGTATGTAAACATAAGTTAGGTGTTAACATTTAGTTGTTGCTGATATTGCGCACGATGGAATGTTAATTGGTGTTGAGACGCGTGGCAAGGGCACAATTGTTAAAGTTTACTTTTGTACACGTAGCGTTGGCAGTAAAAGGAGTAACGAATTGTTCGGGAAACTTTGGGAATATCTTTCTCGAGTGATGATTAGACTGTGTAAGTAAAAATTTTTCACATTTAAAATTTTTTAGTTAAGGGTAAACATGGTGAAGAAGTTAGGATTAATGGCTACAACCTCAAGTCGGGGTAGCGGAAAACTAAAGAAATAGCTACGCGCAGTCTGGTTCACAATTCAAGAAAAATAAGCCTAAAGAGAAGTGCGCATGCGTGAGCGGTTAGTGGGAGTAGCGAGCTTTTGTGGAGAGACTGAACGCGTCGCACGGGAGTCTTGTCTGAACTTCGCCACCGATAGGGTCTAGTGTACAAATCAGTCACAATCAGGCAACTCGTAGTAAGTAAAACACGCGTTGTGTTAACGTTCAGAAAAGTGTTTTTTACATGTATCTCTGTTTGAATACTCAACATCAGTAACAATAAACTGTCAGTAAATTTGAACACACACATTAAATGTTTTTATTGGTTAAGTTAACTGTGGCGAATTAGTTTCTGAGCTGAGCAAACAACCAGGTCCTGGTTTCCCGAACAAGTAGATCCAGAGGCGTCGGGTGGATGTTTACCAGTCCGGTGAGTCCGTTCGGTGAAACAAACAAAACCGATGGTAATCCTTCTTACTTAAAGGGTCAAAGTAGGTGGCGACCGTACTTATTCACACAAAATAGTTATTCTTCCGGTCACAACCTAACCTAACCTTTTCACCCGCATCAGAAAGATCGTCAGGCGGATCCAACACCAGCGAAGAGCCGAGCAGAAACGGACTTTCCGGAGTTTCTCTTTCCGGAATCCGAAGAGGAGAGCGAAGAGGAGACCAAACTTGAGGCGGCTTAATGATTTTGTTAGAGACATTAGACCTGTGACATGCAAAAAGTTTTGTTTAGCGTTTTGAGTAAGTCGTGTAAACGGTAAACATTTGTTTTATTTTAGTTTTATTATTAGATTCTCATTAGCCGCTTAAGTATTCATATTTATTCTAAGTGCTAACCGTATGTACCAATATTATATAGAATGTCATTTAGTTTTTCATTAGTAGACTTAGTCGATGGCGTTTGTAAAGGGACGAGGTACAAGGTCCTAGAAATAAAAAGTTAGGTTTAGTTTAAGCAATTTTTGTTTTAGTTTGTAAGGAGGGAGTGACAGTTTTATACACGCATCTTTTAAGAAACATCATACACAC
>NW_018021180.1:39570-40818 GCF_002006095.1 Pseudomyrmex gracilis
ACACCCATACTGTGTACACACACACCCACGTGCCGTATCTTACANTCTTAACACAAATCAGGTATATACACAAACATACGTATTAAGGGTCCACTCACACCACATTCACACACAATATAGGCACATAACACGCACACGCAAACTCGACTCTTATGACACACCCTTATGTTATACCTATGGGATTAAACAGTGGGTGCTTTCCAACTACGTACAGGCGACACTGTGTAACACTGTGTCCATTAGTGTGAGAAAGAGCATATCAGTGCGTCTAACTCATACTAGTGGACTCTGTGTAACACAGTGTCGCCTGTGTACGTAGTTGAAAAGCACCCAGGCACATTAACACAAAACAGGCACATCACGAACATCACACACACGCATATTCTTTGTACACACACGCACGTTCGTTAAACCACACTTTTATCTACCTACACATATAAATTTAAACACGCCTCTTAAGGAATAATTCATGCTGCGTTCACACACCACACTCACACCCGTATTATTCATGAACCCAAACACTTTTAAAACATACTTTTGGTCAATACCATACATACATGAACATTCACATTAAGACCGCATACACACACTAAACACTCACCACGCACACAACCAACACCTACACAAAAAATCCCCTCTTAATTGTAGAATCCTACGTAGTTATAACAAAATANGTTGGAACTACTTCACGCGGGCGTAGTAAGTTCCCGCGCGGACAAGAAGGTGTGCGGCGTCTTAGACGCCAGTCTTAATGGAATTACCATGCCGAGCAAAGGCATGCGAGGGTGCGCGACATAAAAATAGTTTTTATACGGCTCAATGAGTGTTCTAATCATATTATCTGTGATTCATTTTATCCAAGATATTTTGTATGAAGTTTACAAAGTGACAGAATATATAAGTAGACAGTATTATACTTACCCGAAATGTGTGTGTGTTTGTGCCTTCCTATCCGTCGATACAGATCCTCCAGGAATCCTGAAGCGACTGCCCGTGGATTCTGTAACATACAAGATCTTGTTATTTAAAGGTAAAAATAACTGGCGACCGTAGCAACATTAACGCTTACTCGTACAAAGTTGAACTTTTTTTTTAACATTGAAGATGTTCGTGCTCCCTAAAAATTGAATATGCTTTACATTTCCACTAAATCAAAGAATATTTGTGCAAATTTTCAGCCGGCTGGTCATTTGCGTTGTAACGGTTCGACTTTTTTTGTCGAAGCTTTCTCCGTCTTATTTAGTTAAA
>NW_018021180.1:42488-48338 GCF_002006095.1 Pseudomyrmex gracilis
GTCGAATAAATCTGTGTCCAATAATTTTGTGTCCAATAATTTGGTGTCGAATCGATCGGTGTCGAATCGTACTGTGGTCAAACGGAACACGCCCCTCTTCGATTAAACAGCCTATTTAATATCCTCATAAAGTACATAAAAATTTTCAAATTTGATTTTTTCGCGAATGCTTGAGTAGTGCGTCTTATTACTTTACCCTGCAATATTCCACATAATCATCTATTGATCCTAGAAGTTTCGTCCAAATCGATTGTTCCATCGTCGTAGTGTTCCCTTGTAAGTTTCCCTAGTGGGGATCGGATCAAATCCTAGAGAGCTTATCGGTTTGCCCGACTGAGAAATAGCTTTCCCGCATGCTTCTCTTGATTCGAAGATCGGAGCAGATCACCCGTCGAAGGTTTTTCGCCCCTGGCTTATATACTCCTGGAGCTTCTGTTTGTTTGTCGCAATTGTCGCTGAGCGGGAAAAACAAACAACAATTTTCCTGATGCTCCGTGGCGCGGCGCGGCGCGCGGTGCGGGCGGCAGACATGCCGTAAACAGCGCGTATCGCTTATGCGTTGCATTTAAGAGTTTTATTCGGCGCAAAGCGCTGTTTTGCGCCGGGACGGATAGTCGGTCCCGTCCGTAACGATTCAGCATCGTTACAGCGTTAACGGTTAATAAACAAATGTCTATCGTCACTCTAGCAAGACAGCGCTATGTTACTCGTACAAAGTTAAACTTTGTTTTTAACATTGAAGATGTTCGTGCTCCCTAGAACTTGAATATGCTTTACATTTCCAATATATCAAAGAATATTTGTGCAAGTTTTCAGCTAGCTGGTCCTTTGCATTGACGAATAATAAACAAATGTTTATTATTCCGACACTTGAGAGTGATAGCGCTTCTGAAGCCATTACAAAGTTTAGCATTTGTTTTAACATTGAAGACTTTCGTGCTTCTTAAAAAGTAAATGTTTACTGCGTTGTAACAATGCAAAGCTAGTTTGTGCAAATTTTCAGGCGGATGGTCCTTTGCAGTAACGCATAATAAACAAATGTTTATCGACATTTGCGGGGGATAACGGTTTCTAAAAGATTGTAAGGGTTTTTAACATTACAGGTGCTTCTAAAAAACTAAGTGACTACTACAGTAACAACATATCAAAGAATATTTGTGCAATTTGTCAGCCGGCTGTTCATTTGCATTGACAAATAATATTGTTACACGCGACTAACGGTTGAACACGCTATGCGAAAGTTTTTTGCGACTTGTTAGACGTGTTAATTCAAAGTAGTGTTTCTTGCTGTTTATGTGTTCATGAGTTAGCAATCATGACGCGGTGTCAAACACAGATTTAGCACGTGCAATCAGTAATGTTTTGTCAGGAAAAATCGATGACTTTTTAGACTTATTACATAAAGAAGGTTACAAACGGAAAGAAACGTTGTGGCACATATTATATCGTAATATTTTATCTCCTACTGCATGAGATCGAACAGTTGATAAATATGTACAAACGTGTTATTATAGATTTCAGAGATATAGCAATATAACAACTTATTGATGAAAGACTAATGAACGATATTCAAGATGTTGCAAGTTTATATGCAAATATGGATATTTGTAATAATTTTAGTGATTCTGTGCAATACGAAAAATCAGAAACAAATTTGTCAAGTACTGATATTATTTCTGATTTCACCGAAACTTTTCAGTGTTTCAATGACAATAGTTTTCTTGTTAATGAGTGTATTATAAGTAATACTGAAGGGAATTCTGTACAAGATTCTAATAGAAGTAATGTTGAAGTTAATTCTGTACAAGGACCACAGAAGTCTAGTAAACTAATTACCTGGCAAGAAGGTAAACAGATTGTTCTTTCTCGGAAATTTTTTGAACTGTTTGAATAGTATTGAAGAGTTGGGTGCTTTTAATGATGAATTTAAAATTTACTATTTTAAATGTGTACTTGCTTTCAAAGACCATGAGTGCTTTGCAGAAAGTACACGGATTGGTGACATTAATTTTCAAGCTTGCGTCAGTTGCAAACATAAACATTGTACAAGATACAAGTTTTTTATAAAAAAGAATATCAGCGAACCTTATACCAACAAGCCAGTACACGTTTTGTTACAAAAGGAAATACAACATCGTGAAGGAGATGTGCATCGGCGATATGTGCGATATCAAAAAACGGGTTGCTGTTGCAAAAGATCTCCAAAAACACTTACCATTATATGTGAAATATGATTATTTAAACAAAGCTTGAACAGCATCGTTGAAGGCTAGCAATTGTTCAAAAGTGCCAAGTTTTGCGGTTCTTCAAAAAAGACGTAATGAAAATACTATTACGAATGACTTATCAAAAAATTTTGATACATTTATGAAAACATTAATGGAAAATTACGATAAAAAATAAACGGAAAAAAATTCAATATACATTAATTGGTATTCAAGTAAACCGTTTTATATAATATTTGTTTTACTAACACAAGAAGTACTGCGCTATGTAAGTTTTCTGAAACCAAAACTAGTAATGGCAAATTTGGATGACACGGAATCCTTCGTTGATCCTCTGCCTTAGACAACAGCGCAGATTTTATAGTACACTTTTATATTGCCAGGATCTGAAAACTATGGACCGATTCCATTTGCTAAATTCATTTCTTCCGTTGATAGTATCTTAGATACTACGTATCTAGTATTTTAATCATGTATCTAGTATCTTAGATACGTCAATTTTTAGATATTGTTCACGACTATTTAACAAAACTGACATCTTATAGTCCAGTCATCGACAAAAAAACTGATTTTTATTTAGCCTTATTGCTATCGGTTTCCCGCAATTTTAATGACGTGTCATTATCCGATTATATTATAACATTATACGAGGATACAGAAAAAGGCATACCGGCATCATCTACCTGGACTATTATTCATATTTGTTCATCACATTGCCTTAATACAGTTTTAAAACCCACTAAAAAAATTTTTTACGATTTACAAAAAGTAAAAACAATGCGCAGTACCGCAGCAATATTTGGCGCTCAATTAATTCATTGTAAATTTGTACAAGAGGCCAAACAGATCGTTTAGAACAGTGTCAGATTCTTCGAGTGTGAAAATGAAAAATATCCGATTTTGACATGCGCCTGAAATACATAAAAGATTCTCGAAACAAAAAATTTGATTGTAGTTAAACCGATGATAAGCCAGACGACAACGAACGCCTTAACGACAAATCAAAAAGACGCAGTTCTCCGTATTTTAAAATATTTACTTCAATTAAAGACAATATTTTACACAAAAATAATGTTGCCGCGTCAAAAACCACATGGTATTTGCCAAAATTTATACAATACATGTTTGAAATTTTATTACCTTATTTCTGTTTATGGTCTGCTGTAGGTATTCAGCGTTTTGACATTATTCGCGATAAGGCACCTATTGAAAATTATTTCAAGATAGTAAAACAGCACTTGAACGAAACCAAAATGCACGTATTAGCGACACGTTTTATTCAAAGAAACGGATTGTTTATTTGGGCAAGAGTAACAGAACGCAAATTTGATGTAATATCAACACGTCAGAAGAAAAGAAAACACAACACTGACGATGATAAAAATGCAACTGAAACATAGTGTAACGGAGCCGAATTCTTCGGCTTTGCCCGGCCTTCCGCCTGCCGGACAGCTCGGTCGATGCCAAGGTTCGGGAAAGGGGAAGGCGAGAAATTGCGACACTCAATCAGGTTTTATGCTGTAATGTACGTGTGGTTTATTCCCTTATATATATTTACAAGAAGTTTAATTCCGCGGTGTCGGTTTATTTTGATTAGTTACGGCGAGAATTCGGTCGGTCAATTATGTATCTTTGTGCGCGGCTTTTACAAACGTGCATGGTAGATTTCGGCGCGGCGGAAACCGTGTCGGTACGATAATTACTTAATTCTAATTCGGAGAAATATATGTACACGGGCCTTATATACAGTTGAGTCGTGAGAACGACTGTTTTCCGATGTGGCGGTTACAACGGCCAATTGTGCGCCGGAACGCCGGAGATCGAGATAATTTCTCGACGGGAATGATCGATATGGCGACTGAGTCAACACCTCGGATTGCCGGAAGTCGAGTCAACACCTCGACGGGAATGGTATGGCGGCCGAGTCAGCACCTCGGATTGCCGGAAACGGTATTCCGAGTCAACACCTCGGGATCGGAAACGGTATCTCCGAGTCAACTCCTTGGAGAGCGGTAACGGAATAGGAGTCTCGAGTCAACACCTTGAGATCGGCCTCAAGGATGGCTTTCGAGTCAACACCTCAAGCACCGGGAAAGGAATAGGTCCTGACTGCTCAGATCGGCCGGCTTTTATACCCCGGAGCGGCCTACGGTCCGTCCGGGGTCGGCGTGTGGAACGCGGGTGTTTGCGCGCTGCGGCATGCAACTGTGTGCTGATAAGCACGTGTTCGGTCCGTGTCGCTATAGGCGCGTCGCCGATATTATAGTACGTGGTCGGTCGTATAGAGAGGTCGCAGAAACTATTGCGCGTAATATAATGTAGACATAAATGTATTTAATATGTAATAATAAAACTAAAAATAATAAAATAATACGGTGTAAACAAATAATAATATACAATATAATAAAAAAAACAAAATTATATACGTGACGGGGTTCGCCCTGTCACAATAGAAAAGAGAACGGAAAAGCCGAATTAATCGCTTTTTCACGTTTTCAAAAATTTTGTCATCAAATAAAAATACATTACAGCAGACACTTGAAGATTTCCATGAAGATGACAAAAATTCTAACGATGAACATTCCGAAACAAGTGCCGAGGTTCACGCGTTAAATGAAAGTACTGATATTCAATCTACGAGTCAAAGTTTCGATTCTCTTCAAATATAGAAGAACCAGATGTTATATTAAATCCTAATTCAATAAATTACTATGACAATGCAGAAACAATACCGTGGATTCACACAATCTCTGAGTACTCAGCAAAGTGGGTAAAATCTTCTTTCTATATTGGAAAATATTTTATCNATAGAGACTCCATGCAGACGTTACAACCAAATAGATATTTTAATGATAATATCATAAACGGACTTTTTGCTATCCTTAAAGAAACTCCACAAGATGAGCCGTTAATATGTGACGCACACTTTTTTCCAGTTTGCTGCAAGCAGACGATGGTAGAGTAGGCTTTCTGAAATGAACGCGCCGAATGAAAGCGTGGACGTACAATATATAGTTTGTTCCAGTATGTCACAATGCACACTGGACATTATACGTCGTAGTATTTCCGCATAAAGTAATATTCTGTATTGACTCACTACATGGATTAAATTCTTTACACGTTTTACCAAGATTATGCGGATTTATAGAAAACTTTTACATGCGTATGGATATGCCAGTATTCGACTAAGAAGAATGGGTTTTCTATCGCTTAGGTAATGTAATCAGAGAACCGTGGCAAGAATCGGATCTAATTGTGGCCGTCATGTGTGTGTTTGGGCGTATATAATTTGCCACGAAAAATATTGGACATTTAATGAGAGTGACATGTCAGCTGCTCGAAAATGGATTATGACAAAACTGCTAAATTCCCAAAAAAATGTAACAAACATAAACACAAAATACGATCACGATATGTTTAATGTACAAAAAATTGATTTTACGACTGATACAGGAAACAAATTAAAAATAAGTACAAAACCACCGATGGACTCGCAAAGCGCATTGAAATATTATGCATCATTAAAATTACTTACACAAAGAATTTAGTAATATTACATTTTTTTAAGAAAATTGTGTAATATATTATATATTTATATTATACTTATATAATAGAAAATGTTTAT